>NW_015160248.1:481832-490598 GCF_001447785.1 Gekko japonicus
CTACAGACCTGTCGTATCAGCAGAACCATAGCACACTCCTGCATGAAAACATCCTCACATACAACCCCCCTCCTCAAGACCTATAAGCCTAGCTGCACAATGCCAATAGAGAAAAATAACCAGCAATTATAAAAGATAAATGGTAGTCCCCCCCACACACATTTCTATAAAACACATTGCCAATAGCAGTCTTTTTTTGTTTATTTTCTTGTGCATATTTTTACACCATGTTATGTAGATTAGAACCAGTAGTAATTGGAGGTCATGGCTGAATATCGATAGAATGGAAAATCTGTTCTTTTCCCCTACTTGTCTCTGTCAACCAGCCATATTTTGAAAAGGAACAACAGTGTAATATGAATGCTAGGAATTCTTGGTCTTAATGTGTCTAATTTTAGAAAATATTTTTTAACTTCACACATCATAGCTAACAATGCACATTATCAATCCACTCGGTATCTTTCCCAGTGGACCAACAGTGACAGTAGTAAGGCACCTACTGCTTTGGTATACTATTGTAAATTCTAGCCTTATGCATGAAAGTGAAGTTTAAAATATATGGCACTTTCACACACATAAAATAATGTACTTTCAATCCACTTTCAAAGCACTTTGCAACTAGATTTCACTGTGTGAAGTGACAAAATCCACTTGCCAAGGGTAGCTGGATTGAAACTGCATTATTTAGAATGTGTGACAGCGCCCATACTAAAATTTAACAGGTGAAGTACTGTTTCCATTGGAGCATTACTGTCTACTTTGTCTTGCAGCAGCTCTCTAAAGACTCAAGCAGAGTCCCTCTCCAAGTCCAGGGCAACAAGGATGCAGAGGGAGAAGCAATCTTTACTCTCCCTCCAGTCCACCGTGGCCTCCTACCTTGCCTTAAAGTAGCAACAGCAAAAACACTGGCCCTAGCTTCAGCATGCATGATACTAAATGACAGAGGAAGGCAGACAAAGAAAAAAGTCCAAAATAAAACAAAGACAAATAATAATAATTCAAATAATGGAACTGAATAGCATATTTCCAAACATAATGGAGCAAAAAAAACCTAAACAGTTTTCCCGTGCCCCGAACAGTTGCTGCTGGTTGATGCTGAATGCAGCTGCATGAATTATCTGTATTCTAAGACTAAAATTTAAAAATCAACAAGTTAATTCCTTTGGTTGGAATCATACTTAAATGACAAAAAATGGTAATTACATGTTCTGTGTTATTGAAGATGCAAAATCCCACTTGGAGAGTATATAGAGCTATTTGGCATGCATTTTTTTAAAAAAAAATCATTATTGCCGTTTGATTGGCAGTACAAGTTGTTATGTAGATCTTTGCTCATGAAAATTACAACTGTATTCAAAAAGGTTTATGTTATTAGTTCCCACTTGTCAGTTTTGTTGTGATTGGGGCTGACAGCAAATGCCAAGCTGAACAAGCTTTTTGCAGCTCTTGGATGTCACTGTCATTTCCTGAATTTAGCACTTAAGGAAGGCTCTCTTCTTTCACATAGTTGTTCACTAGTCTTAAAGAATTATTTAATTCTTATAAGTTTTAAGTGAGTAGCAAAACATCATTTTTCAGCCGAATGAGTATTCATTTCTGTATGGATAATGGTGAGCCCAGTTTTTTTTGCAGACTAGGCGAGGCTACCTTCTGGCGCCCCCCCATGTGCCCCCCCCAGAAAAGTGTGGTTACCCACACTTTGTTGGCAGGCCAATGCAAACTCTGCGCTGGCTCCATACCTCTGGCCTGTGGCTACCCCTCATGTCACTTTCACTTCAGTGGCACACATTTGGCAGGTTAAGAACATCACTACCATAGAGTATGTTTAAAATAAGCTTTGCCCGTGTCTTCAGATTCATCCCAAGTCTTCCTCCACAGTTGCTCTAGCCCTCTCCCTTGTCTTTTCATTGCCTGAAACCCCTCAGTAAATCAAGGGGCAACCTGGGTTCTAGCACTTGAGAGAGGCTGCATGAGAGTGATTGTGTCAACCACTCAAGTAATTTCCTCATTCCAGAGGTCGAGTAGTGTTCCCATTCCCCCAGTGGGGCCAAGGGATCCACCAATTTTGGGGGGCCCAATCTGGAGCAGCCCAGCTGGCTGGCGGGAGAGGCCCTAGTCCCGAGAACCCCTCTCCCAGTGCCACCAGCACTGGCACGATGACATCACCCGGGAGTGACGTAATCATGTTTCTGACATCAGGGGTGCTCTAGGTTTAGCGTAATGTGCAGGACCAGTTATTATCTGAGACAGCTCCATGATCATCACAGAGGCCATGAAGTCCTGATCCACTCCTGACAAAACAGCCTCAGCATGAATGTTGGTCCCCCAGGACAACAGGCCTACAGATCCTTAACACCACCCCTGAGGCCTCCTCTGCCAGCTCAGGTAGGGAGACTGTTCATATAACCAGATGTTCCCGACCCTTAACAACTGTAAGAAAAGCTGCAGGTCTCAAAATTCCCTCTTCTACAAAAGGGACAACATCCCTGACCTCTTTATCATTTGGTCACTTCAAACACTTAAATCTGCTGGGTTTCCTTCAAATATAATCAGAACACAAAATCCATACAGTGCAGCATTCCCTCTCAGGTAGCCATCTTAACTGCCAGGAGCTCTTCAGTAGCAGCAACAGCAGTTCCACTTCACTTTGTTATGGCTCTTCTGGCTGCTGCTGATAAGCTGGTAAGCATGCGATGTGCCCTGGTTTCCATGGCAATGACCCTACCAGCAGAATGCAATACAAAACTCTTTTTTTCTTGAAGCAGAGAGCTCTCTTATCACTCCACACTCCTAAAGTACCAAGAGATCGAGAACAAGCCGTTGCTGTACCAAGGGCACACATCAAAAGAGGGCAAACTGGCAGAGTGTTGCTGAAGGCACCTGGGCGGGTGCTCCCTCAGAGCACTGCTCTGTAAGATGAGATAGCTTAATGTAAGATGAGATAACTGCCATGTGCACAGAAAAAAATACGAACACAATAAAGCTACCTTTCCCTGTCTTTGAAAGCAGAGGGGAAATTTAGCTGCCACTGCTTCTTTTGACACTTTCTGCCAAATTGTAATAAATTTGGCTTAGGATTCAAAAGTGCATTATGCCAACAACAAACACCCACTAGTGGCTAGAAAATGGAGGATCTTCAGTATTATGTTGAAAATGCCTGCAGGACTTTATTGTGTTTGATTAACAAAGACCTGATGAAAGGAAATAGGAAAGCTTAATTCTTGTTTCATAACAAAGATACCTGCTCCTGGAAGCCTGTGATGCTATCAAATCAGCATGTATTTGCTGGAACTGCAGAGAGCCACAGTAAAAACAAAATAAACATACAAACAAAAGCCCATACAATAAGTAACAACTAATGTAATCCTAAGCATCCTTCTAGTGTATGCTTAGACTGCATTGAACATCAACAATATGATGTTCTAGGGAACTTACACCTTCCTAGGGAAGGTCCTAAGGAACTTACACCTTCACACATTAGGGAGTACACAGGTCTGGCCTGGAGTCCCCACCCTGTTCTTTTCAATCTCCATGCATGCAATGCTCAATTGGGATCAGGAGCACAGTGCTCACAGAAAAGGGGCTTCAGCCTCCCCCTCCCCATTTCCCCAACTTAAAAGATTCTCAGGGAGTGTATTTGAGGAAAACTATGTGTTCCCTGGAATACATGTGGGTTTCCTCAACAGGTGCAATACTGCCCCTGGGACTATTTCAAGCTTGGAAAATAGTACAGGGGGAAGCTGAAGCCTCTTCCCTGTATAAGCCATGCGTCTTTGCCAAATCAGGCACTGCACAGACAGGAATTCAGAAGAACCTGAAAGTCATGTGTAAAGATCATCCACACACATGATTCAAGGTATGAATCCCAGACCCACCCTGTGTATGCCCATGAGGTGTGAAGAGCTAGAACTTGCTTTGTCAGATGTACAGACATCAGGAATTTCTGGACTCTGTGGTTTTGTCTGTAACTTATTAACTTGAGTGCTCTTTAAGAATGTCACACTAAACAAGTACTTGCATTAAAACTGCAAACTGATCCAGCATGTCATGTGAGAGAAAAACTGTGGATTGCCATCAGTGTACCAATGACACCTATTTAGTCCATGAAACTGCAATGAGTTGTGCTCTCTCAGCCCCATCTACCTCACAGGGTGTCTACTGTGGGGAGGGGAAGGGAAAGGGGTTTGTAACCTACTCCCTTGGGTAGTGAAGGGCGGGGTATAAATCCAGTCTCTTCTTCTTCTTCTTCCTGTATTCTCTACACCACGCCTGGTACTGCAGAAATGTTGAACAATAATGACAAAGTTAGGCAGAAAGAGTCATGGAATGGAAATGACTATAGTTTTGTACATGTTGTCATGGTCTCATTATCAGATCAGTGAACACTGCCATTCTGTGGATGATGGAATAGTCCATTATGATATACAAAGAGGTGTCCCCGCATGTAACAGAACTCCACTGAATGCTGCTTTATGGGTTATCAATGCAACATGCATTAAACTGTGAAATGAAGTTGGGATGGACTGCACTTAACAACAGGTTTCCTAGTGCAGCGATTTCAGGAAGCTGGGAAGTGAAGAGTTAACTCTTCACTAGAATGGAGAACTTGAGTGACAGGCTGCTCCCCCCCTCTATTATCTGATTGGCCAGATCCAGTTGAGAAGAAATATATGATTAGCTGAGTGCTGAGGGCATGGGCTTTTTTTTAGAAGTCAGTCAATGAGTCTGACAGAGTTGGTCAGACAGTTCACCTTTGTAGTGAAGGGAAATGACTCCTTGCCTTAACTGTTTTCTATCAATTCTGAGGAAGAATTCAGTATCAGAAATGAACATCTAAGAGCCAGCCTAAGATGAAGTCCATTTTACACAGACACCAAAACGGGGATTGAAGTTTTGCTGAAGGTGATTGGATAGTATGCTGAAACTCCCATTCGGGCCAAAAGAAAAGGGTTATATCTTCTAAGGAAAAGAATAATAATTCCTGCCCAGTTACCCGGGGTGTGTGTGTGCTCTGAGGATACCGCTGGTCTGTTGTGAAGGGAATCGGATTTAAACACCTCAGAATATAGAAATAAACTGTGGTTTCCAAAAGGGGGAGAGTTTAGGTACACATATAAGGAGACTGTCTCCAGGGAACCTGAAGAGTCATAGGAAATTATGAAGAAACATTGTTTGTTGTTGTTGTTCAGTCGAGTCCGACTCTTCGCGACCCCATGGACCAGATCCCGCCAGGCCCTCCTGTCTTCCGTTGTCCTCTGAAGTTTGCTCAATTTCATGTTCGTTGCATCGATGACACATTGTAACTATAACTAAAATACTCAGTCAAATGCCTCTCACTGATAATATCCAAGAATATATGAAAATAAGCTTCAACAACACTATTTGATTGTTAAAAGAAGTATGTTCTGTATTAACAATTTTACCTCCGTCTCCAATTATGTAAATCTCCAATAATGTAAAAGCTAAATAATGAGGAAACATTAGATAACCGAATTTTAGAACTTTTTTGATCCCTGCTTACTCTGTATTTTACTTTAGATTATTCCTTTTCCCTATATCCTGTAGTGTGTAGAGATAAAAAGCAATACAAATGTTTTAATTTTTTTTACTTCAGCATGTCTATCCTCTGACTACACCTATTCAACCCATGCCTGTTAAATAAAATTGTTATTCCCATTTGAATGTTATACCACTTCAAGCGTCATTTGAAAGGGAAAAACAAGAGGGCTCCTGCTTATCCCATCAAGTCCCTGTGCTGGGCTAAAAGACAAGTTAGATCTTTGTGATGGGGTGGGACAGACAGACTTTAACATCTTTTTAAAACCATAACTAAATCCATACTTGGGGCTGCTCAGTCACAGGTCGGAACAAATTTTTGGTGGGAAAATGCCTGATAGTGGGGAAGTGCCAAGGGTCCATTATAGGAGTAAGAATGACCTTATCTTGAAGTTCTAAAGAAAAAAAGGGCAATTAAGCACTCAAACAGTGTGCCAAGATATAAACAAAGAGACTAGAGCAAATATTCCCAAATGGTTGTTTCAACTAAAGGAAACTTCTATTTATGTATGACTGACTGCTTGATTGATGAATGCCTCTTGGACCTGTGTCCCTCATGGCTAGTGAAAGCCAGCGGCGAGGGAATACGGGTTCCCCTGGTAGACATTATCAATCTGTCCCTGTATTCAGGGGTCTATCTGACAGGATTGAAAGAGGCTGTGGTCATACCGCTCTTTAAAAACCAACCTTGGATCGTTTGGATCCTTCCAATTACCACCCAGTCTCAAATCTTTCATTTCTGAGTAAAGTAATTGAGAGAATGGTTACAAAACAGCTCCAGAGTTTCATGGAAGACACATCCGCCCTGGACCCATTCCAGTCCAGCTTTCACCCTGGCCATGGGATGGAGACAGCTGTGCTGGATCAGCCAGTCACCACGGATACCATGCACTGGAAACTGGATACATTGTCCGAAATCAAGTCAAGCAACAGAGCCAAAGGTCAGAAAGCCATAAAATCAGTCAAAGGTTGCAGGAGCTAGGAGCAAGAAGCGGAGGCTAACAGCCAGGATACGTGCTGAGGCAGGTATGTGGGGGTGTTTATGACAAGGTCCTCCCTTCCCTGGGAGTCGATCTGCCAAGACTCACAGCCCCTCACATTGTCTTTGCAAGAGCTGCAGTCTGGCACTCTTCCTTCGTTCTTGCACATTCAACTGCCGGCGTGCCCTGCGTCTGGGACACTCAGGAGAACTAGGTGGGGATTCTGGCATCAGGGTGTCTCCACCTGGGGGTGCTGGGCCAGGCTCTGGATCAGTCTCTCCCTCTGGCTGCACCTCCTGTGCAGCTGCTGGGGCCTCTTCTCCCTCAGATGCTGAAGGGTTCCTCTTCTTGACTGACTCCAGAGGAGGCTGGGTTGTCCATGCCTCTTCAGCAGAGCCAGTACCCATGACACTGGCTTTGGTCGCCCTCACGGATGAGCTCCGCTGACAGCTGGATCGAGGTGCGTTGGCTCTTCTGTTCCTGTTGGATCTTAGAGCAGTGTTCAACACGGTCAATCATGATCTTATGACCCACTACCTCACTGACATAGGAGTTCGTGGGGTAGTTTTGAAGCGGCTTACCTCATTTCTTGAAGGTTGGGGACAGAGGGTAGCACTAAGAGAGAGGGTGTCACCTAGGTACCCCTTAGTATGAGGGGTTCCTCGGGGCAATCTTCTCACCAATGTTGTTTAACATCTATATGTGCCCCCTTGCCCAACTGGTGTGGAGATTCAGGCTGGGATATCACCAGTACGCTGATGACACCCAGGTTTATCTGTTGATGGGCCCCAGTAAATTCGGCAGAGGGGTTGGAGGCTGTGGCTGAATCTTTCTAAGATGGAGGTTCTGTGGCTGGAGCAGGGAGATTCCAGTTTGGGGTGCCAACTCCCAGTCCTTGAAGGTGTGCCTTTGAGACCAGCACCAACAGTTAAGAGCTTGGGTGTGATTCTGGATGCCTCCCTAACAATGGAGGCCCAGGTAGCTAATGTTGCCAGACTCGCATTCTTTCAACTCCGCCAGGTCAGGCAACTGGCCCCCTAGCTGTCTCACCCTTATCTAGCAACTGAAATCCATGCAACATTCACCTCCAGATTGGATCACTTTAACTAGCTCTGTGTGGGCCTACCCTTGAGCAGTGTTCCCTCTAAACTGAGTTAGTGTGAGCTAGCTCACAGTTTTTTAGCCTCTGGCTCACACATTTTCATCTTAGGAAGGATGGCTCTAGAGCAAACTAATTTATGCAGCAGCCAAATCACTGTCTCACCCTTATCTAGCAACTGAAATCCATGCAACATTCACCTCCAGATTGGATCACTGTAACTAGCTCTATGTGGGCCTACCCTTGAGCAGTGTTCCCTCTAAACTGAGTTAGTGTGCGCTAGCTCACTTTAATGCCAGTAGCTCACAAAGTAGAATTTTTGCTCAAAGGGCTCCATAGCTTAGAGGAAGCATTGACCTTGAGGCTAACCCAGAAACTCCAGCTGGTACAGAATGTGGTGGTGTGGGTCCTTATGGAGACTCTGTGTACAGCGCATATCCATCCTTTGCTGTATGAGTTGCACTGCCTTCCAGTGGAATACTGGAGCAGGTTTAATGTTTTGGTACTGATCTTCAATGGTCCAGGACCTAAGTATCTCTGGGACCGCCTCTCCTGGTATACCCCTAGAAGAGCATTTCACTCAGTAGGCCAGAATTTATTGGTGGTCCCTGGCCCAAGAATCCAGCTGTCCTCGACCAGAGCCAGGGTGTTTTCTGCCCTGGCTCCAACCTGCTGGAACTCACTGCTGAACAGGGCTCTTTTTGTAGAAAAAGCCCAGCAGGAACTCATTAGCATAATAGGCCACACCCAACAACAGAAACTCATTAGCCTATTAGGCCACACCCCTGACAGCGCAGCTCATTAGCACATTAGGCTGCATCCCCATGTTATCAGAAGTCTGGTCATCCAGCCACACACCTCTTTCGCTTCTTATTCTGTTTACCTTGTCTGTTGGCAAAACCCAGGGCTTTTTTTGTAGCAGGAACTCCTTTGCATGTTAGGCCACACACCCCTATTGTAATCAATCCTAATGAGTTTCTGCTGTTGGGTGTGGCCTATTATGCTAATGAGTTCCTGCCGGGCATTGCCAATTCAGGAGCCAGCCGTAACTCGGTTCCTGTGCGTTCCTGCCCCAAAATAGCCCTGCTGCTGAATAACATCTGTGCCCTGAGGGACTTGATGCAGTTCAGC
>NW_015160248.1:490608-536505 GCF_001447785.1 Gekko japonicus
TCAGCAGGGCCTGTAAGGTAGAGATGTTCTGCCAGGTGTTTGGTTGAGGACAGCAATGGTTCCATCTTATTGGCACTCCCACTCTCTGCCTCCCTGTGAGGCAGTGGCACTACTGGAATTTTTAGTGCCATATTTTAGGCTGATTACTGTGGTTTTAATTTTTTAATGCTGTATTATATAATTATGTTGTATACTACCCTGAATCCTTTGGGGGAGGGTAGTTGAAAATCGAATTAAATGAATAAATAAATTATTGATTTATTGATTAATTTCTTCTCTTTGCTCATTTGGGCTATGTTGTCCCTAACACAACAGAAATGTAGTAATTCCAGATATCCATCCAGCTGTGATAGTCTATAGCAGTAGTGGTAACTTAAAGACTAACAGAAATGATGTCATTGTAAGATTTTTTTTCAAGTCAAAACTCACAGCATCACTTAATACAAACTTAGTAACCCAGAGAACTTTTCACAACATGGAGGAATAGATTAATAAAATGACACATTCTCCCTAAGTCCCAAGGTGCACTACCTTGTTTAACACAAGAGTGGGTTACAATACCCTTTTATTTAAAAATGGGCAGCTAAAAATACTGATATAAAAAGCTTAAAATGAAATATATACGATAATGTGATGTGTGTAAATACACATGAACCACAGACCACAGGGAAAATAGCTACAAAAGATGCTCTGGGCATGTGCCAGGAAGTCACAACCAATCTCTGACGTGTTTACCATTATCTCAAATGTTTGAAGGTACATTTCTCTCCTCCAAAGAATATATTCCCCACAGGAACCACAAGTGTGCACATAATGAACATGACTGCTGAGTAAATTCTTTAGATCTACACCGTTGAGCTAAAACTCTAACCTTCAGCTCTGAATCAGCACCATTGTTGAATGAGTGGTTTCTGCCGGTTTCCTGTCAACTTCATTCTGGACATAACACTCCCCGTAAAGCCTGCTTGCCAAAAACTTGCATGGAAGTGAAGTCGACATGAAAATTGGCAGTCTTCTAACCAATCAAAAGTAACATGGATGCAGAGGTCTTCAAATACATGTTTGTAAAAATAAAATGCCCAGAACAACCCTGAGAAATGCTTAAGTTCTTAGAAGCGGGGGACTATAAAAATGTGCTGTTTGACTTTAAGCTTGAAGGAGAAAACATTGTAAAGACAGAAAACTGAAACAATTTGCCCAGGTTGTATATTGTGTGTCTTTATACTGAGATAGGGGACTACAAAATCTGTGACAAGGAGGGATATCCTAGCTTTTTAGCATTTTTTGAATATAGAAGTTTGTGATCTTAGCAGAGGATACTTTTAAGAAATCATTTTTATATTAACAGAATTGGCCCACCTCATGTATATTAGCCTGATTATGAATTAGATTTGAAGACCTTTTTATTTTAAATATATAAACCCACTATGAGTACTAAGCGAATAAATAGCAACAGGAAATTCAAGAGCAGTGTTACTAGATCCATAATCGTAAAGCCATGCTGTTTGTACTTCTCATTGCTAGATGAGTGTTTGTGCACACACATGCATGCGCGCACACACACAGCCATATGGATAGCCTGCTGTTGTGTAAACAATTTAGTCATCAATCTATTTTCCTAGAGTGAATCACAGCCTGTTCAGTGGGTTATGAAATTTGCTGACTCCAACTCCCATATACCAAGAAGCACTTTTTACACTACAAGTCCCAATTTAGTTTGTGTAAAAAAAAACAAAAAACTTCTGTAGAATAACGACTGGAAAAAAACATATATCCATGCGTTTATGCTTTATAGGTTGGTTGAACTCTTCATTGTCAGAATGTCTGAGCCATAGATAACAGCACTGCTTACCTCAAAGGTGGAATATACATTTTGAATGGGGACGTTCCCAGATTCCATCCCAGTTTTCCCCATTTTCAAAAGTCTCATGTCATGGCACTGAATAAAGCACTTTGCTTGAGTGCTGGCTGGCATAGATAATATTGGGCTAGAAACCAGAGGTCTGGTTCAGATATTTTCATACTAAACTGTAAAAAAAAAGATACTGCTGCACTTTGCCTCGTTTGGGGGGCTGGTCTCAAAATCTTGTCTTCATTAGGGTAACCAAAATTATCTGAGAAGTTCTTTAACTCTAGCCTGGCACTAGTATGTTATGTCCAGCATCAGCGACTAATACCTGAGCTTGGTTCGCAGAGACAATACGGATTACGATCCTGAAACCTCTAGTGGTCACCAATAGGAACTTGGCGGGAAGTTTAAACCCTCCAATAGGACCTGTGGGTGGGCCAAGGGGACTGTATATAGTTGGCTGACCGGCCAGTATTTGTGTGTTATGTTGTGTACTAGTAAACATGTGCTGAGTATCACTCTGTTTCCTGATCATTCAATGCGTCAAACCCGCTACACAACAATGGCGACAAGGATGGGATCCTGCTGAGCTGGCCGGGCTGCTGGGGCAACTGAGGAAGACCAGGAACCGCCGCTGCTCCAACCCATGAGCACCGAAGGCAAGCAAGCCGCTTCCCTGCCGCCCACCAGCAGCACGATGGCAGTCACTCTGGGATCAGTGCTAGTCCCTCCGTTTGACTCGACCAAGCTGCATCACTGGGATGCTTGGGTCGAGGGACTCAACTCCATCTTGGAGTTCTATGGCATCTCCGATGAAGGGAAGAAGAGAGGTCTCCTCATCGGCTCATGCGGCCTGGCTACCGTGGAGCTAGCTCACAACTTGCTAGCTCCCGCCAAACTCTCCAAGTCCACATTTAAGGACATCATAAAAAAGCTGCAGGACCATTTCGTCCCGAGGCCGTCGGAGATCGTGCACCATGTGGCTTTCTACACCTGGCAAAAACAGCCCCAGGAATCAGTTGCTGAGTATATGGCTGAGCTCCGCTGGCTCGCCTCGGAGTGCACCTTCGGGGGCCATCTTGATACGGCCCTCTGCAACAAACTGGTTTTCGGGCTGATAGACGAGAAACTCCAATGTCACATCATGGAGGACAAGAAGTGCTCCCTAGCCTCCGCCCTTTCCACGGCCACCACCTGGGAGAGAAACTGTCCCTCAACCACATCCGCCGCCCACCAGATGCAAGTCGACACCCTTGACCAAGACCCAGAGGAGGTCCACCGCACCCAACAGTCCTCCAGGCGCCGGGAACAAGGCTCCGCAGCACGCTCTGTACTGGTCCATGAGTGCACGAGCTGCGGAGACAAGCACGACAGAAAAACCTACTGGTTCCGGGATGCCAAGTGCCATGGGTGTGGCTGCACAGGGCACATCGCACAGGCCTGCCATTCCCAGGGGTCCAGAGGCCAACAGGTTCCACCACAGCCCCACCAGAAAGTAGATGCCCATTATGAGGATGACGGAGCCCAGGAAGAGCTCTACCTCCTCACAGCCGAGCCATCCAAACAGGTACTGAGGCTTCCTAGCCAGCCCTCTGCCCCACAGGTTCAGGTCTGGGCCCAAATCGAGGGATCCCCTTGCACGATGGAGCTTGATTCCAGCTCTGTGGCCTCCATCATATCGGAGGAGACTCTAAAGAGACTCTGCCCCCATGGGGCCCCCCGCCTATGCTCCTCAACCATCACCCTGACAGACTTTCAGAGGAACCATTCTGGAACAAGGAACTCCCAACGGGAGTTTCCGGGAGCCTGCCCCTGTCACCGCAGCTGCGCCAGAAGATGGAGTGCCGGCCCCCGCAACGGCAGCAGAAGAGGTTCTGCTGCCTCCTACCCCTAACACCCCATGTGAGGAGCAGGCCAGGGCTCCCGCTGTCCCAGTTCCAACACCGAGGTGCTCAACGCAAGAGTGCAGGGCCCTGACTTATCTAAAGGACTATGTTACATAGGTGGGGTTTGAACTATGGGGGGAGGGGAGTTATGTCCACTGACCACCACTAGGTGCCAGCCACTAATACCTGAGCTTGGTTCGCAGAGACAATAGGGACTAGGATCCTGAAACCTCTAGTGGTCACCAATAGGAACTTGGCGGGAGTTTAAACCCTCCAATAGGACCTGTGGACAGGCCAAGGGGACTGTATATAGTTGGCCGACTGGCCGGTATTTGTGTGTTATGTTGTGTACTAGTAAACATGTTCTGAGTATCACTCTGTTTCCTGATCATTCAATGCGTCGAACCAGCTACACAACATAATACTACCAAAATATTCTTGATATTTGGTTGTATTCAGCCAACTATTAAACTCAGTTTCACCCAGGAACCATCTGTACTACAGACCTCAACCCACAGGGCTTTTGTACATATGGGCTCCATGCTTCTCAGCCTAGCCTTTTGAGGTGGTCAAAGAGAATGCTTCCTTCCTTTCTCAGCAGCATGAAAGCTGGTTAGAGCCAACTCGAGGCTACAAAGGAACTGTTCTAATTAGCATAATTTTGGCAATACCCATCTGTCATGATCTGTGCAGGACTGGGAGCAGGGCCTAGTGCAGCCTGGTCCCAGGTGAGACCTGCATGGCAGTGAGCAGACAGCCTACAGTCCACATAAGGCTTAGCAATGGGCTATAGCCAATCAGAGAGGAAGATTCTGGGAGGAGACTGTTTAACTGTGTGAGGAGGGTCAGTCTTAGCCATTAACTGAGGGAAAACAGGGTGTTCTTTCGGGTCTCTCTCTGTGGCCTGGTCTCACTGTGGGGACAGGCTGGTCTGGGAGAGAAGATCTCCACTGGGCTCAGCGTGAGTGCTAGGCAGGCTGGGGGCCGGGAAGTAGAACAGGTAGCTGCATTAGTTTATGTTTATTTCCCTTTTCACACTGTTATACCCTTTTAAAGCATCTTGCCTTGTCTTGTTTTCCCTGCCCCAGTGTTGTTTTTAATAAACCCTTTCTGTTTAATCATTTTCTCTGCCTGGGTCAGAGTTCTCAGCTGTAAAAGGGGCATTTTGTATGTGCTTGAGAGGGTACCCTAGGCCTTCTCAACAGGGACCATAAGTCCAGGGTGGTGGTGGCGAAAGGCGGAGACCCCTTGGGGTCCTGACACCATCTAATGTTGATAGCGTTCCAAGTTCGCTTCAAGGTGCTAGTTCTCACCTTTAAAACCCTATATGGTCAGGGGCTGACATATGTACCCTCCTGGGCCCCAAAGATGTCAGACTGGCAACAACCAGGGCCACGGCCTTCTCAGTGGTAGCTCCTTACTGGTGGAACAAGCTCCCAGAAGAGATCAGGGCCCTGTGAGACCTTTTACAGTTCTGCAGGGCCTGCAAGACGGAGCTCTTCCACCAGGCTTTTGGCTAAGGAGCTGCCACCACCACCAATATCATCACTACAAGGGAGTGGTGGCACAGAGGATTTATCCTCTGGTTAGTAACATCTGAGCTGAATAGTACAGCTGTCAGTTCTAGCCCCAGGTTGGTGTGAGCTACCAGTCTTGTCCCTAGCTCGCTGTCCACCCAGCGGTTCAAAAGCTTCGGTGAGTAGATAAAATGGGTACCACTCCTTAGAGAGGGTGGGCACACCAAACCCCCCCCCCCAGTGGGGGAGAGAAGCCTGTAATGGGCCATTCCGGCCAGGCGGTGGCAGTGCGGCACTGCAAGACCTGGAGAAGCTGACGTCATCTAGCCAAGCCGACGTGAATATGCTGACGGAACATGTCTGACCCTGCAGCTGAACAAACCCTCGCGGACTGTGAATTTGTGTGATTTAAAAGATATATGTTGTCCTCCCTTACTCCCATAAATCATTGTTAGTCCCGCATGAATGAGTAACTGTAAATCGCTCAGAGCCAGCAAGCTCTGCAGGATTGAGCGATTCATAAATTGAAAGATTATTATTATTATTATTATTATTATTATTATTATTATTTTCACTAATGACAACTGAGAAAGACAGAGCCCTGTGCCCTGACTCCACCATTACAGCCTGTGCCTGCCACATATATATGATAAAGATCGAGAAGCTGATGAGCAGGGCAGACCAGAGATTATATTAACGTTACTGTTGCTGCCATCCCTAAGTATTAGTTTACAATTAGCTAGCACTTTATGATATTGGATTGTTTTTAGATGGTTTTATCTATGTTATAATTGTTCTTATGTTTTATCCTTTGTAAGCCACCCTGTGCCTGCTTTGGCGGGGAGGGTGGGGTATAAATTGAATGAACAAATGAACGACTGACTGAATGAATGAATAAATAAATAAGTAAGTAAGTAAAATGCAGCTCAATAATATCAATATGCCTATCCTGAGTCCACTGTACTAACAACTACACTAAGAACTAGGAATATCACATAACTTTCTGTTGAGGAAGGCAGTATAGTCTAGACAACCACTGTCAAAATCCCACAAACCAAAGAGCAGGACTCATTTCACATTTTGATGATTTAACGTATCTTTGTTAGGTCAAGAAATGGCCTGCCAGTCGTCTTTGAATCTGCATAATCCATTCCCATCCAACACATAATCAGGAGTGTCCTGACTCCGGTCAAGAGGCCATTAATATAATACAAGGGAGCCTTCATCAAATCAGAGATCTGATTTCAGGCTGGCTGATAATCTGGATAAAGCCAAATTAAGGTTTATCTTTTGAGTAGATAAAAGGCACTTTGAAAATTGGAGCCTGAAAATACATCTCCGAGAGGCATAAAAAACAAACTAAATGTATAATTTCATCTCTCCATCTATACCTTCCCCCACACACACTCCAAATGATTACTTTTTTAGAGATACAGGGTAAAAAATAAGCTTCCTGTGGTGGGGGTGTATCTGGAAATGCTGCCAGCATTGAAAGCAGGTTGTTTGTTCCGCTGCCAATGCCAGCCAAACCTACTCTTCATGCAGATTTCAAACAATTTAGGAAACAGCAAATATAATCCTAATTATGAGTAAATTTTCTCAGTAATGAGTGAAAAAAGGGAAACAGTAAATAAAGACAAATGCAAAACCTTAAGGCACTACATATGGTGGATAATTATGAACACCGGTGATCAATAATAGCACACACTTGGAAAAAAATGCATCCACAGTCTACATTATTCTGTATTCAGACACAAATGACAGCTGCTACAACAAAAGCAGAGCAAGGTTAATCTAAATTTTACATCTTAGTTTGCCAGAGCAGGGCCACTGAGAGGAAGAAGTAGGGGGACAAAATTCACGGGGCCCAAGTCAGCTGGAAGGCTCCTGAAGCCAGTGTCATCCTACATCCATCTGTATGCCTTTCCATTTATTTTCCTTGTGACTTAGTTCTGCATGAGTCCACTAGGGGTGCAAGAAAAACAAAGCACAGTAAAAGGTACCCTGACTACCAGCTAGACTCGCCTTTCTGCAAAACTGAAGCAAACTTGCCTAACAGATCTTGCACTGCAACAACATAAAACAACAATCCCCTTTATTTTCCTTAATTTCTAACCCTCTTTTCCACATTTTTCTCATTTCTCTCTCCCTCCACCTAATTTTTCCTGTGTCCCATGTCATCCCTTCTTCAACCTGCCAAAAGGGCCACAGCAATACTTGATGAAGCAACAGCAATAGCTATCCTTTTTTTTTTGGTGACCTGTAGGCAAAATCAGATTTATAACAAATGTCTTTCTCCCCAGACGAGACCCAAAGCTGAATTGTTCTCCTGTTCTCTGTTTTACCCTCACAACAACTCTGCGAGAAAGGTCTGGCTGAGAGGGTGTGACCCAGCAACCTTCCATTGTAGATTGGGGATCGGAGCAATAGAGACACATGACAGGTTGCTTAAAAGCTCTCTTATTACATGTTGCCTATCATGAAAATAACCTGGTTCAGGGTGTTCTGATTCCCTTCATTTTGGTACTACAGCTTCCATCTTCATTCTGGGGTTCGTGGCCAGTTTTCAAACATGTAGCATTATTTTCTGATGAGTTGTGCCTGCCACAAAAAGAGACCTTTAACTTCTATTGCAAATAGCATGGGGGTATCAAAATAATCTGAAGCAGGATATTCCCATGTCTCTCACTTTTGGCTCTGGAACACCTACAATCACCCTGAAGCCTGTGGCTAATTTTGAGTCTCTTAGCTTTATTCTCTGATGAGTCATGCATGCCACAAATTGACAGATGGATGGACAGGCCAATTCTTTCATTATGGTAGATTCATTGCAACAGCAAGCCAAGTGATTTGTATTGTTATATTTAGTTTCTATCAGGGTCATATGGGGGGCAGGTAGAATATTTGTCCAAGGGGTCCACGGTGGCTCTCGGCAGCCCTGACCCAGACTGGACTCATCTTTCTGGACTAAAACTTTTCGGAAGCTATTCAGAGGCAGAAAGCTGCTGGCCGCCCCCTGAACTTAGCTCATCTAGGTTTTATATGTTCAAAGTAAATCTATACTAGTTTTAAGACTGTGATCTAAAGTACACTTACTTAGACATAAACTCTCAGATTTACTTTTGAATCAAAATACATTTATTTATTTATCATTCAATTTATACACCTCCCTCCCCGCCCAGGCAGGCTCAGGGCAGCTTACATAAAAGTGCATATATAAATACAGTTAAAATCATTCATAAAAACACCATAACGATTAAATATTAGTTATCCTAAAGTGTTGGAACAATATTCAAGTAAAGTGCGAGAGCACAAGTTTCAAGATTAACAGTACTACTTAGGTGGCAGTCATGATGATATTTTCACACTAGCTCAGTTGATCCAATTATGTATGCAGTGAGCACAGGCTGTAAGTTGTAGGCCATGGCAAAGGGTCACTTCTCAGGTGTTTGGTGCGGCTCCTAATCGAAGGCCTGGTGGAAGAGCCCCGTTTTACAGGCCCTATGAAACTGTAGGTCCCGCAGGGCCCTGATCTCCTCTGGGAGCTCTTTCCACCAGTGCAGAGCCACCACTGAGAAGGCCCTGCCCCTGGTTATCACCAGCCTGGCATCTTTGGACCTGGGAGGGTCAGCCAGTTTTGGTCCACTGAACGCAGTGCTCTCTGGGGAATGTATGGAGAAAGGTGGTACCTTAGGTATGGTAGACTCTGACCATAAAGGGCTTTAAAGGTCAAGACCAGCACCTTGAAGTGAATCCGGTATGCTATTGGCAGCCAGTGCAATGCTTTTAGCACAGGCTGGATGTGCTCCCACATAAGGCGACCCATCAACAGCCTGGCCGCAGCATTTTTCACTAGCTGCAGCTTCTGAATTTGGGACAAGAGCAGCCCCATGTAGAGAGAATTACAGTAATCCAGTCTGGAGGTGACCATCGCATGGATCACTGCTGCCAATTCATTGCATTCAAGGAAGTGAACCAACTGCCTGATCAGCCAAAGATGATAAAAGGCTGACTTAGCGGTGGCTGCTACCTGAGCCTCCATTGTTAAGGAGGCATCCAAGAGTACTCCCAAACTCCTAACCTCTGGTCCTGGCACCATCTCCACCCCATCAAAGGTTGGGGTGGAATCCCCACCCCCGGGCCACCCTGGCTCAGACACAGGACTTCCATCTTCATTGGATTCAGTTTCAATTGACTCAGTCTAAGCCAACGAGCCACAGCTTGTAACACCCAGTCCAGATCTTCCGGTGTAGAGTCAGACTGGCCACCCAAAAACAGATAGAGCTGGGTGTCATCTGCATATTGGTGACATCCCAGCCCATGCCTCCGGGCAATCTGTAAAGGGGGAGCAATGGGGAAAGTACCGCCCCTTGAGGCACTCCACAGACCAATGGATGCCTTCGGGACAGCTGTACCCCTAGTGCCACCCTTTGTCGCTGACCCTGAAGAAAGGATGCAAGTCATTGCAAGGCAAGTCCCTGAATTCCAGAGTTGGCAAGGCAGTGGATCAGTAGCTGATGGTCGACCATGTCAAACACTGCTGACAGGTCCAACAACAACAGCACTGTCAATCCACCTTGGTCCAGGTACCTCCGGAGGCCGTCCATGAGGATGACCAGTGCTGTCTCTGTCCCATGTCCTGGGTGAAAACCAGACTGGAAGGGATCTAAGGTGGAAATGTAATCTAGAAAGCTCTGTAACTGGCCTGCCACGGCCCTCTCGGTTAACTTGCCCAAATAGGGCAAGTTGGAAACTGGCTGGTAGTTAGCCAATTCAGCCGGGTCCAGAGATGTTTTTTTCAAGAGGGGACAAACCATGGCTTCCTTAAGTGCCCCAGGGAACAGACTCTCCAAGAGGGACTTGTTGATAATCTCCCCTAGGGCACCTCAGAACCCATCATGACCAGCTTTAACTAGCCACAATGGGCACGGATCAAGGAGACATGTGGTAGGGCAGGTTAAGAGCAATTTTCCAGCTTCCTCTAGGCCGAGTGGATTGAAATGATCCATAACCTGACTAGAAGAAGTGGATGGAGCCTCGAATTCGCTCACTGTCTCAACTGTAGCGGGGAGGTCATGGCGGAGCGACAAGACTTCATCTGTGAAGTAGCTCGCAAAAGCCTCACAGCTGATGTCCAGTTCCCAAACATTTAACCTGCCTTGTGACAGATTCATCATGGACCGAATTGTTCTAAACAATTGGGCTAGGCATGAGCTTGCATAGGTTTCAGTTGCATGAATTCATTCTTAAATATGCTTCTTTAAATGAATGAAATTATTCAGTCAGTAATTGGGGCTATGAATCGAAGATTTTTACAGCTAGTTGCATGAATACATGAGTGTGTGTTTGTGTATGTAAAATCTGAAAATGTAGGAAATGCCACTGTCTGGTAATTTAATAAATCACATATCCATACATTTACATTATCTCATCCTTCTAAATTCAGCCATGAAGGTTCAATTGCAACAGTTTTCCTGTTCCTAATGCTTATAAGCAAAAAGGCCATCCACTGACATCAGAGACGTTTTTCTCCCTTATTAAAAAGGCTGCTGAAAGAAACTTTGCAATGTCAATGGTTAATTTTTGAAATAAGCCATTTATAAGAAAACATATGTTTAGGATCTCAGGTGTTTCACCTAAATTCCTTATCCAAGGGATAATATATTTTATCTCTCAGTTTATTCGGGAGCCAGTTTGGTGTAGTGGTTAAGTGCGCGGACTCTAATCTGGGAGAACCGGGTTTGATTCCCCACTCCTCCACTTGCACCTGCCAGATGACCTTGGGCAAGCCATAGTTCTGGCACAGCTGTTCTTGCAAAAGAGCAGTTTCTGTCAGAGCTCTCTCAGCCGCACCTACCTCACAGGATGTCTGTTGTGAGGAGGGGAAGGGAAAGGAGTTTGTAAGCTGCTCTGAGACTCCTTTGGTAGTGAAGGGTGTCCATTAAGCTACTCTGTCATTATCCCTGAAAAAGTATTCCTTGCATTCACCCCTCTACACTGGTACTTTAAGCCTATGAATAATATTGGTAAGGGATACAAAACACTTGTAATCTACACTTTTGAATTAATTGGTACAAGGTCTTCCTGGAGAGAAGTTGTGCCCTAAATTCTGATTGGGCCTGGAAGCTAGAAGAAAAGACCATAAGCGGGACAGCCTGGGATGCAGCTGTTTGTCAGTTCTCCAGCAACTCCTAGGACAACCCTAAGTAAGCATTCAAGTGAAGAGTGGGACTCTGAGCCCTCTGAGAAGAGAAAGATGTTTAGACATTGTAAGTCAATCTAGTCAACAACTGCATTTTCGTTCCTTTTACTGGGATTCTGCATTATTTCACTTTTCCATAAATTGTCCCTAAATAGCTGTACTTTCTAGAACACACATTTATAGTGCTTATAGTGCAATTCTAAGCATAGTTATTCCAGTCTAAACCTATTCATTTCAATCGAATTACACTGGAGTAACTCTGCTTAGGACTGCACTGTTAGTCAATAAAGCTTTAAAAAACCCTCATCTCTGGTTTTGGGGGAGAGACCCCTTAGAATATATCTACCCATGAGCTTAACCTTCTTGGTCACAACTCTACGAAAGAAAAAGTGCTGAAAGGGATAGCTTAGTCAGAGAAAAGGGAAGGGGGCAAAGCAAAGTTCCCGGTTCTGTAAAGAAACATGTACATTCCAAATAGGAAATCATAAGGGGCTGAGCAGAAGCGGCCTGGGTCCATGCTGGTATTGTTCTTAACCCAAATTAGTTCTTCTGGTGATGGTAGACAACTGACCTTTACCTTGAGGTTAAAAAAAATGAAGTAGTTTTTACAATGGAGCTTGCTCCTAGCAGTCATGATGCCTCGAGCTGGGATCTAAGACTGGGGGCAGTGGGTGACCAGGGGAGAGCTAGGAGTGAGAGGTGGTAACATGCTGTATGTCATCTGCAGCCACCACTCAGCTAGAGAGAGGGGATGTGTGAATTAGTAAAGAGATATAACTTAGCACATCTGGTGACCCACAGTCAAATCTGAAAGGAAAACAAGGTGTGGCACAACACAGGCCCTCAGGCACCTCCTTATTCATTTAATTTTAATGGTCCTTAAGAATACTGAGCTTTGGAACCCAAATCTTTAAAGCAAAATCAACAACAGTGTATTGAAGCTTATTTCAGCTAGGTACCCTCAAGACTGATCAGTGTGGACGCATTCATGAATCCCAGCTTCAATTTTAAAGCCTAATCCTGATTTTCATTATAGTCAGCAAGAGCTTTATAATCACTTTTATAGGCAGGACAATCAAATGCTCTCTAAATTACTAAGGTTAACTGATGAGGCAGAAATCCTGGCCAATCTGGAGCAAGAGCTTCCATGTTGCTTAGATGGCACAATACAGTTTGGAGGAAAGGACAGCTCAGAAAAGAATGTGTTTAAAATGCCTATCAAGCAAAGTGCATAATTTAAGGTTTTAATTAATTTTTAACACTCCAGTCATTGTCATATGGGGGGGGGGGAGCACAAGCTTTTCATGCTTCAGATTTGCAGTGGGGGTGAATCTAGTTACATACAAGAACCTAAGCAAGTCATTTGCCAACTTCTATAAATATCCACCCCATGCCAGTTGTTAGAAGCGATTTTAATCAAGGGTGTTCCCTTGATTTGCTTCCCCCACTGCAGCTCTGAAGAGGGATGCTGTTGACATGACATTTATTGGTCTTCCACATCACTGGCTTCTATTGCTGTCTTATGCTCCAAGGAAAGTTCTGGGACAAGCGCAGCCATCTCTGTGCCTAACTTGTTAATGCAAAGCATTCAATTTCTGCAGATAGAGCATCAGCAGCCATGGAAAATAACTTCATATTATTTATGCTGAAAGGATACTGACTACAATGTTAACCAGGGAAGAGACTATAGAGAAATTGCATGCATTATTATGGAATAAAAAGCTAAAGAGAAGACAGGATCCCATAAGACTGATAATGAGACAGTCTGAATAGCCATTTCTTCAGCTACAGCCAGAGGTAGTTCAAAATATTTAGTCACCCATAAGCCATATTCTGTGGACACTGCCTTCTACACTGCTGACTGCAACAACAACAACAACAACAACAACAACAACAACAACAACAACAACAACAACAACAACAACAACAACAACAACAACAAACAGTCTCCAGTAGTGGCACAGGTCCAGGAAATGAAAATGAGCACATTTACCCTGGTACCCTACATAGGTGTAGAAGGACTCCATGTTAGCATGGCCGAGGAACTTTAATTGACCTTTGGAAGAAATAAAGGAAAATAAAATACTTTATCACAATGGAGTAACCAGGAAGCTGTGCAACTCCTCTGCCTAAAGGTTTGTCTTGTGATTCCATGAGATCACCCCAATTCCAAAGTAAGCCATGCTTATAAGCCTTTTGGCAATCATTTCATGAATTTCCAACATAATGCTGTGCCATCAGATAAGGCAATCAAGCAGACTTCCCGAGTTAATTAACAACAACATGACCCTTTCACGTGTCAGGACAGACTGCTTCCAGTAATGTAATTGCTACCTCTATATTAGCATCACATGATCTAGAAAGGACACAAATGTAAAAGATAAAAGATGAGCTTTTAGATTGGCAGTCTAGGTTCAGCTTCTCCCCATAAACTGGCCTCCACCGCTGTCCTGTTACTTAAGAATGCCAGTGATCCTTCTCAAAGCTGCAGGAAGAATGTGTATATAGTGCCATCAAGTCACAGTTGATTTATGGCAACCTCATACAGTTTTCATGGCAAATGATTAAACAGAAGTGGTTTGACACTGCCTTCCTCTGTAAAGCTTTTCTTCGTGGTCTTCCATTCAAGTACTGACCCTGCTTAGTTTCCGAGAGCTGATGAGATCAGGCTACACTATGGGTGATTTCCCACAAGCGCTGCTCTGCGCTCACTCCCTCAAAAAACAGGATTGAGTAGATGCGGGGAAAATCGCACGAAGCTGTGAGGCAAAATGCGGTCGCGCAGCAGCTTGTGTGAAATTGACACGTGAGGCTAGAATATGCACCACCCTTAATCTCTTCACCTCTTCCCCACATCTTCTCTCATGCCCTTCCCCAGACAGAGGTGAATTATTTTGGAGATGAGGGATGTTTGGAAAGAGTCCTGGTGGTGACATATGGCATTGATGGGAAATTCCAAATTGTCTTAGTGCGGTCCTAAGATAGTTACACTTCCAATCTCTTAGTCCCTTGATATCTGTTTAGGATTGCAGTGTTAATTAGGTTGTTGATAACAAGCCACCATTTTCATTTGCTCCCTCTCCCCAGTGCATAATCTTAATGTAGGAACTGCTTTTCATAGGCCAATTAAGAAGTTTTGGCCCACTGCCACAGCAAAATTGTGTAAATGAATTTGTCCTGTCAGCTGGACTTAAAACCTGTGTTTTCTCAATGGTAGGCATGTCATTTGGGGAAAGCTAAAAGCAGGAAGAGGGTGGGCAGAGGAGACAAGAATTAAAGGAAAGGCAGTTGAAATGGGAATAAGCCACGGAAAGAAATGAATGAGGAAGCAGAAAAAAGTGCGGCTTTCATTTTACTTTTTAACCAAAAACATAATGATCACAAAACAAAACTCAAACAAGCACAAATCATAAATGGGTAATGAGGAAAATCAAAGTTAGCCACCATAATTAATGACTGAAGAAAACCTGGTTAAGACATGAGGGGATAGTTCTTAAGTTTCTACAAGTCCTTGTAGTTCACTACATTATTAGCTTCAGTATATTCCTTCTTTATCTATTATGCAATCACAGAAAATTTGGAGGAATGCAAAAACATGATAGGTGCCATATATTTGAGAGATGCTACTTACATAATTTGAGTAATATTTTATTGGAGTTACTATTTTTTTAAAAAAATAATAATGGCAGGCAGGCTTAATAGCAGTTCTAAAAACACTGGTTGGCAAATCCTGCAAGCTAATAGCTTTAGCAGACTTAATTTTCAGCTCACACTGGCATAGATCAGGATATCTCTGTCAAGACCATTGATTAATGCATCAGTCTTTTGCTAAACTGAAGATTTGTTCTTGCCGGACACAGAGTAATTGTTGACAAACTGTAAGGCTTTTCTGTGGAGTTTAGAAATTCTCAAGAGACCGTTAGGGAAACTGGCAACACCCAGAAGACATTAACAGAACTGGGTTGCATTGTAACAAACTCAGAGTTGTGTGTCCTAAAGTGTACAGCACTCTAGCCCTGCACTTTTGCCCTGTGCAGATGCTGCCTCCACACACTGACTCACCACATGGGGAAGTAGAATAGGTACAAACAGGCTAGCCCTACCTCCAGTCTCCAAGTTTTCTTCATAGTGTGAATACACGGCTAGAAGTGCCCGCACACACTCCCCCTCCCCTTGATTAGCAATGTTCGGAAGGCCTTGCCATTGACCAGGGGGATGAGATCATGTGTGGGCAGTTCCTCCGCACTTTTACACCACACAGACAACTCAGCAAGCATGTGGAGCTGGCAGCCAGGGCAGCTCACACATGCCCTCTTTCCCTTCAGGCACTGAGTTAATACATAGATTGGTTGTCCACACAGGGCTTCTCTCATTCAGCTATAAATGGAGATTCCAAAATTACTTGCATTTCAATGTCTACTGTACACGTTCACATTACTCAACCTTTTAGATCAGCATATTATCCAAAGACAATTCACCATTACTCAGGACAATACTGCTAGAGAGCTTTTAGGATTAGAACAAATACTGCTGAAAGATCCTGAATAACGTTCTACTTTATGCGTAATTTCTGAGAAGGCATTTTTGGTACCCAATGGACTCCTAGAAGGTCATTTCTCCCATATAAAGAGAGATATTAAAAATAACATCTGGGGTGGGTTCCCCTTCTTCAAAACAGAAGTCATATTTAAAAATCCAGTGAAATCTGTGCTTTGCTTGTGAGAGTTAAATATATTGATTTTATATTCACAAACATATCATCCTTTTTCTTCCTTTTTGTGCTTTCTTATCTCAGATGGCAACCATTCAGTATTCATCTTTTATAAAATGATTTTAAAAGCAGGGGAGCTTACCCTACTTCTCTTCTGCATTATCCTTTCACATCCCCTGACTGACTGACTGAACAATAAGGTTGATTTCATACCACAGGGTGCTCATTTGCCCTCTTGTGTGATAGCTTCTTACCTAAAATTCTGGCTAAAGGACCTAAAATTCTGGCCCTTTTATGTGGTGCCTTTCCTGAGGCCTCCCCATCAAAGAGTGAATTGACATCTATCAAAGCAAAGATCATTTCCACACAGTTTCCACTGCAGTTCGGCTTCTTAACTGCATTGTTTCCACCACACACACACACACACAATCTTACACACAGTATCATTTGCTCATCATTGTTCTGCCAATTTCCACCCAACTTTCCTCCATATTTTTTCAGAACACCCTTGTGCCAGTGTTTCTGGAAGGAATGCAACTGAAGCTAAGTTTGCACAGTTTGCTGCACTTTTAAAGGTCCTGCCCATATCTCATCATGTGCATGCCCTCCTCCTTTATTTTCAAAGTTGCTGCTATTTTTCCTTGAAGCACATGCCATTAAAAAAGGCTGCAATCCTCCTCCTCGGCTTAGGACAAGTCCGGCTCCTCGGGCAGCAGGTGGCAGCGCAGCTGGTCTATGTGTCGGCGTAGAAGCTGGCCACCATCTGTTGATACCTCATACGAAAGGGGTCCGGTGACTCGGGTCACCCTTGCCGGGACCCATGCGGCACCGCTGGAATAGTTCCATGCAAAGACAGGGTCACCTGGAAAGAACCCGCGGGGGGCCTCCTGACTCACAAGAGATTGGCGCACTTCTGGGGCATGGTTCGGGTGCAAGCAGTCCAATTGCATTGTGAGGTGGCGGCCCATCAAGAGCTCAGTGGGGCTGTGGCCAGTGGATGCGCTCGGGGTCACTCAGTGGCTGAACAGGAAGACAGCAAGCCAGCGGTTCCACTCTCTGTGGGTGAGCCATTTTAGAGCATCCTTGGTAGTTTGCACCATCCTCTCGGCTTGTCCGTTGGTCGCCGGATGGAAGGGAGAAGACCACACGTGCCGAATGAGGTTCTGTTCCAAGAACTCCTGGAACTCCCCTCAAGTGAACGCTGTGCTGTTGTTTGTCACGACCATGTCCGGTAGGCCATGGGTGCTAAAGATATGTCTCAGAGCCCTGATGGCTGCACAGGATGAGGTGGATGTGACTGGCACGACTTCTAGCCACTTGGTGTATGAGTCCACTAGGAGAAAGAATAGCTGCCCCTGGAACGGGCCAGCAAAGTCCAAATGTAACCATGCCCATAGCATGTGGGTGGACTCCCACGGGTAAACAGGGGCCTTCGGAGGTTCAGGGTGTGTCTCTTGGCAGGCCTGGCAATGCTGTACCCAGGCCTTGATTTCTCCACCCAGTCCAGAACACAGGAGAGGATGCAGTCCCTGGTGGTGTGACAGGAAACATCAGTGGCGTGTAGAGGGCAGTCCGCTAGGTTCTCCACCATCAAAATTTGGTGCACGGGGGCCGGGTCTGGGTCCACAGAGCTGAGAAGGAGGCAACTAAGGGCATCTGCATGACCCATAGCCTTCCTGGGGCGGTACTGCAAGGCATATTGGTACTCCCCCAGAAATATGGACAGCGCAGGACCCTAGGTGAGAGCATCTGTGGTGTCTGGCAGTTCGAGGTGAGGAGACCGAGCAGGGGCTTGTGGTCTGTAGTGATAGTGAAGGGACGGCCATACAGGTAATCATGGAACTTTTTCATTCCTGCCACGATCGCAAGGGCCTCTTTGTACATAGTTCCATTAGGCTGATGACAGGGTCCTTGAATAGTAGGCCACCAGCACCTCTATACTGTCAGGCAACCGATGGCCCAGGACTGCACCAATGCTGTAGGGAGAGGCATCACATGCCAAGATGACCGGCAGCATCTCATCAAAATGGGCGAGGATGTCATTCGAGGTTAGCAGCTCCTTCACAGCATGGAAAGTGGCGACCTGCTGCTGGTTCCACACCCAAAGGATTTCTTGTCGAGCAGGCAGTGAAGTGGCTCCGCAAGCACAGCTTTATGGGGTCCCTTGAGGCGGATGGGCCACACCTTGGGGTTAAGTTGGAGTGACACTGGGGGCCCTGTGTACCAGTCAGGGGTCCCATTGAAGACAGCAGGGAATTCATCACACACCTGGCTGAAGTCTGGGGGCTGCACGCAGTGCACCCCGTGACCTTGAACCCCAAGGGCACGAATCAGGACAGTCCAAGCAAGCTGGTGAGCCGTCCTTTTGCCAACAAATCTCACACTCCCTCAAACTGCCTGTATTTCATGTGGAATTTGCCCCACCCTTTAATGGCCACCTCATTCTTTTGAAAGTCTCGAAGAGTAAACCCAGCGGGTCTGAGGCAGGGCCCCCCTTGTGGACAGAGCCTCTGGAGATTCTTTTCTGAGATGGTGGAGATGGAGGACCCTGTGTCCAGTTCCATCTTGCAGGGCACTCCCTCAATAAGCACAGTCACTTTTATTTTATCTGGGGTGCCCCGGGGCAAATTCAGTATCTGCTGTCGGTGAACGGCAGTGGTGTGCAGGTCCGCTGCCTCCTGGTGCACATTTGTGCATCTCCGGGTTCCTTGGAGCAGCAGGCACGGGTGATGTGGCCAGTCTTGCTGCAGGCCCTGCAGGTTGCATCTCTGAAATGGCAGGAGCAGCATTCATAGACCTCTCCGCAGCTGGCTCAGGGCATGTATGTGACGGTCTCCACTGGGCGAGTGGCAACGAGGGAGGATCTCGCATTGTAGGGAGCTGGGCGACGCACCTGATGGCCCTCCTCCTCATTCAAAGCTTCAGAAGCTAAAGGGATGGAGACCTGGTGTGCAGCAGAGGTCTGATGGTCTCACCTGGATTTCTCATAGGCGGTGGCCTTGCATATTTAACTAGCGTGAGGTCCTCCTGGCCGATGAGCTTTCAGCATAGTTTCTCCTCTCTGATGCCCATCACAAACTGGTCTGGGAGGGCTTCATCGAAATTTGTGAGGGCCAGCCAGTGAAGGTCTGCCACGAAGTCGGTGGCCGTCTCGTTGGACTTTTGTTGGCGCATGTAGAAGTCCATGCAAGGCACCATCTTTGTGGGTTGAGGCGCGAAATGGTCGGTGAGCCCCTTGATGAGGTTGTTGTACGTGGCCGCTTCCAAGGTGATTGGCGTGATGAGGCCCTGGACTAGTCTCAGTGTTGTGATCCCACAGGCATTGAGCAGGAGAGCCTTCTCCTTGGTTGTGCCCTGGATGCCTTGGAACACCATGTAGTACTTGAGCCACTCCACCCAGGTTTCTCAAAGCTCTGGGTGAGTGGGATCAAATTCCAGCAGATGTCCTGGAGTGGCAGCCATGGTCCCAGTTGTGATGCGATGCACTTGGCACTGGAGCTCGGTGCGCGGTACATAACAAGGTGACAAGAGCCACAGTTCTGGCATTCAGCTGGGAGATCCTGAAGGGATAGTGCACTTTCCAAACTGAACGTGTGATGGTTTGAGCCTCTATGTGATCTGTTATTAACTTGGCTGGGCATGACATTAGTCACCGTCGGTGCTGTAGCAATCTTGAGAATGCTGTTTAGGTGTGTACCTGTAAGCTGAGAACGTACTTTTGATTAACTGACATTCATTACAGAAAATAGCTATTCATAGACATACATTGCCCCAAACATAGACAGAATTTTAGAAGCAAAAGCCTTAAGTTTGGATCCAAAAATTGGAAAAATTCCTAATGCCAGCTTCAGAAAGCTTATCCTTCAGTACAGCATCACACTGCTCTCCCACCTACCTGAGATCTGTGGCATCCTTTCATTGGTAGGTGGGGAGCAGTGTGAATGTCCCATTTGGTCGACAATGGCCCATTCTGCATCTAGTATTTGCTCTGTTGCTTTACCAAACCCACACTGGAACAGAAAAAGATGCGGCTCAAAACCACATTCAGATACCAAAGACCAATGCCGCACTGACTGCAAAGTCACTCCTGAACGGCCATAAAACGACCATACATCTATGCAGACAGTACCATAAAACCAAGAGACTGAACGAAGTGAAAGCAGCATGCAGTCTGGATACTGCCATAAAATCCGAAAATCAATCAAAGTGAAAGTGGCATGCAATGTAGAGGAGAATTTCTGTTCCAGTGTGGGTTTGGTAAAACAGTGGAACAAACGCTAGATGCAGATTGGGCAAATATGTAATCTGCTTTGATTACGCCTCCCAATTTAGAGAAACTTTTCCTGTCCATCCTCCCCCTCCCAGCACAAGTAATGCCAGGTGTCCTCTTCCCTCCCTGAAAATATACTTCCCCACTACACTAGATCAGCAACTTTTTTCTCTGCAACCCTGGAAGCTTTTTTTGTGTGTGAAGCTAATGCTTCATGGTTCTTGTTCGGTTATAGTTATTAGATAGAAGCAGGGGTTTTTTGTAGAAAAAGCCCAGCAGGAACTCATTAGCATAATAGGCCACACCCAACAGCAGAAACTCATTAGCATATTAGGCCACACCCCTAATAGCACAGCTCATTTGCATATTAGGCCACACCCCCATGTTACCAGAAGTGTGGTCATCCAGTCACACCCACCTTTTGCTTATTCTGTTTACTTTGTTGTCCAAACCCAGGACTTTTTTTGTAGCAGGAACTTATTTGCATGTTAGGCCACACACCCCTGATGTAGCCAATCCTAATGAGTTTCTGCTGTTAGGTGTGGCCTATTATGCTAATGAGTTCCTGCTGGGCGTGGCCAACTCAGGAGCCAGCCGGAACGCCGTTCCTGTGGGTTCCTGCCCAAAAATAGCCCTGGATAGAAGTTTTGTGTTTTGATGTTATGGCTGTTAATTGACTTTGTATATTGTTGTTCTTATCTGTGTTAAAACAATAAGTTAAAAAAAACACTTAGAAAACCCCACATCAAAATGTATACACTCCCCCCACCTTTTCCAAGGAACTGGAGCCGCCACCCTCAACACTTGCTCAATCCACCACAAAAACCATGAACGGTCCACAGATTCACCAGCCACCTGTCAAGAACCAGAATTCCTAAATCAACCACCTCTGTGTGATTCATCCACTCCAATCCACTCACCTCCAAATCTTGTCTGCTCCCACTGACCACTCCTTTCCTTCCACTTCAGTCCCAATTAGAGACCTGACTTTCCACAAAGACACACATACACCCCAGGATGCTGATGTTTGAGCATGGGGACTAACAACTGGGAGCCCCAGGTTCATAAGCCCCACACTGCCATAGAAGTTGCTGTGTGACTTTGGGCCAGTCACTCTTTCAGCCTAACGTACCCTGCACATAAGAACATAAGAGATGCCAATGTTGGATCAGGCCAAAGGCCTATCCAGTCCAACACTCTGTATCGCACAGTGGCCAGAAATACCAGGTGCCATCAGGAGGTTTACCAGTGGGGCCAGGACATTAGAAGCCCTCCCACTGTTGACCCCCCCCCAAGCACCAAGAAGACAGAGCATCACTTGCCCCAGAGCCCCTATCTATACCTTGTGGCTAATAGCCACTGATGGACCTCTGCTCCATATGCTTATCTAATTCCCTCTTGAAGCCGTCCATGCTTGTAGCCGCCACCACTTCCTGTGGCAGTGAATTCCATGTGTTAATCACTCTTTGGGTGAAGAAGTACTTCCTTTTATCCCTTCTAACCTGACCGCTCAGCAGTTTCATTGAGTGCCCACGAGTTCTTATATTGTAAGAAAGGGAGAAAAGTACCTCTTTCCCTACCTGCTCTATCCCATGCATAATCTTATAAACCTCAATCATGTCACTACTCAGTCGTCATTTCTCTAAGCTAAAGAGCCCTAAGCGCTTTAACCTTTCCTCATTCGAGTTGCCCTTTTCTGCACTTTTTCCAAAGCTATAATATTCTTTTTAAGGTGTGGTGACAGAACTGCACACAGAATTCCAAATGAGGTCGCACCATTGATTTATATAGGGGCATTATGCACACTTGTGAGAACAAAGACACAGATGAGGATAACAATAGTTGTAAATTGCTTTGAGTCCCCATTTGGACAGAAAAACATGGTACAGATGCCTAGAAAATGAAAATGATACAACAAAATCTCATTGTCTCTAAGGTGGCTCAAGAACAGTGTTCCCTCTAAGCTGAGTTAGTGTGAGCTAGCTCACAGTTTTTTAGCCTCTGGCTCACACATTTTTGTCTTAGCTCAGGAAGGATGGCTCCAGAGCAAACTAATTTATGCAGCAGCCAAATCACTCACTCACAGCTTTAATGCCAGTAGCTCACAAAGTAGAATTTTTGCTCACTGACTCCACAGCTTAGAGAGAGCATTGCTCAAGAACCCTGTTTTATCTTAGCTTCCAACTACACCCTTGCTCAGCACCTTCCCTAATTCCAGCAGCTATATTTCTCCTCCCCTCCTATAGCTTTCCAAGCGCAGTTCCCACCATGCACACAATTGCATGCACTTCAGCCCTTCCGTGCCCCTCCTTCCAGTCCCTTATACTCCTCCCTCAGATACATTCTGGCATTCCCCTTCCTACACTTCCTCTAATGCCCATTTACATCAGCTGCTCCCCCTACAACCACCTTCACACATAATGACTCCCTCCCTTCTTCCTTCTCTCCTCCCCAAGGGCCGCTTCTCTGGCATCATGGTAGAGAAAGAGTGAGAGAGGCTGACAGAGGGGAAGAAGGCGAAGGCGGTGGCAGCAACAGTAGAAAAGGAGGCACCTTCTGCTGCTGAAGTGAAGGGGGAGGCCCAGCAAACACACACATTGATGGGGAGGCAGCAACCTCCCCCCCCCCCGCCTCTGACAGGAGGAGGGGAGGGGGCAGCAGATGCACTTTTAGCTGCTCTTGCCACTGCGGCCACCACCCTCCACTTCCTTGCTTGCAGGCCAGAGAAAAGACCTGCATGGGCTGGTTCTGGCACCGGGGCCGTATGTTTGACACCCCTGATCTACAAGCTTCTCTGAATTCCCAGCTTTCATTTTCAAACACAAGTCTCTGGAGAGTTTAAAAAAAAAATGAAAGCAGAGAATTCAGAAAAACTGGTCGATCATGACATGTTAAGCTGTCTTAATGCAATAGTAATTGCCAGTTTTTTAAAAGCCTGCAAAAGCCCCGTGGTGCTGGATGGGGTGGCAGGAAGATATATGATGAAACAACCTAAACACTCATGAATTACTAGTCAAATCAATAGTCAAAAAATCAGCTCCCTATTCACAACATGAAAACAGAATGTGAGCTGGAGTGGTGGGTGTTTGAGCATCTCTGGAGCAAACCGGATGGCCCTGGACCACTTGCCCTTTCTCAAGCTAACCGGCCTTATGAGTTGTTTTGAGGGCAAAATGACGGAGGGCTGTAACGCCACCTGGCATTCCTTGAGGCAGAAGAAGAAGAGCTGGTTTTTATACCCCCCTTTTCTCTGCCCTAAGGAGTCTCAAAGCAGGTCATAAGCAATCGCCTTCCTTTCCTCTCCCCACAACAAGCACCGTGTGAGGTAGGTGGAGCTGAGAGAGTTCTGAGAGAACTGTGACTGGCCCAAGGTCACCCAGCAGGCTTCACATGGAGGAGTGGGAAATCAAACCCAGTTCTCTAGATTAGAGTCTGCTGCTCTTAACTGCTACATCACCCTGGCTCTCAGGATGGGATAAAATTGGTGGAAACCATTATTAAGAAAAGAATTAGTAGGCACATAGATGAACAAAACCTACTGAGGCAGACTCAGCACGGTTTCTGTAAGGGAAGATCTTGTCTCACTAACCTGTTAGTGTTCTTTGAGGGGGTGAACAAACATGTGGACAAGGGGGATCCAATAGATATTGTTATCTTGACTTCCAGAAAGCTTTTGATAAAGTTCCTCATTAAAGGCTCCTAAGTAAGCTCAAAAATCATGGGATAGAAGGACAAGTCCTTTTATGGATCAAAAACTGGCTAATTCATAGAAAACAGAGAGTGAGTATAAATGGGCAATTTTCTCAGTGGAGGGTGGTAAGCAGTGGGGTACCGCAGGGATCAGTACTTGGTCCACTGCTTTTTAACTTGTTCATTAATGATTTGGAGATGGGAGTAAGCAGTGAAGTGGCTAAATTTGCGGATGATACGAAGTTGTTCAGGGTGGTGAAAACCAGTGAGGATTGTGAGGCACTCCAAAGGGATCTGTCAAGGATGGGCGAGTGGGCGTCAACATGGCAAATGGGGTTCAATGTGGCCAAGTGCAAGGTGATGCACATTGGAGCCAAAAATCCCAAATATAAATACACATTGATGGGGTCTGAACTGGCAGAGACTGATCAAGAGAGAGATCTTGGAGTTGTAGTGGATAACTCACTGAAAATGTCGAGACAGTGTGTGACTGCAATAAAGAAGGCCAATGCTATGCTGGGGATTATTAGGAAGGGTATTGAAAACAGATCAGCCAATATCATAATGCCCCTATATAAATCAATGGTGAGACCTCATTTGGAATACTGTGTGCAGTTCTGGGCACCACACCTTATATTATAGCTTTGGAAAAAGTGCAGAAAAGGGCAACTCGAATGATAAAAGGGTTGGAACACTTTCCCTATGAGGAAAGGTTAAAGCGCTTAGGGCTCTTTAGTTTGGAGAAAAGACGACTGAGGGGTGACATGATCGAGGTTTGTAAGATTATGCATGGGAAAGAGCAGGTAGAGAAAGAGGTACTTTTCTCCCTTTCTCACAATACAAGAACTCGTGGGCACTCCATGAAACTGCAGAGCGGTCGGGTTAGAACGGATAAAAGGAAGTTCTGCTTTCTTTACTGTTGTGCTGCGGCCAGTCAGCTCTTTTGATTTCCTCATATTTGAAAAATAATACTGTAGCATACTTGGCTTTTCTGTTTCTGAAAGAGAAGCACCATGAAGTAGAATGAACACATGAAGCCTCGAAATAACGAAGCTCTATCAAAAGAGCAGCGTTCCCATCCCTCATCTGTCCTGTTTGTGTAAAGTAAAAATACAAAACTGGGCTTGGCAGGTATTACAAAGCTACCCAACTTGCTTAATAATCAAACTGGTTGAGGACTGCCTCATATTATAAGCCTTTGCATTATATACAATTTTTCAGATGCTGCGTTAGTGCACCACTGGTTTCCTTGTCCCTTGCAGCTCCAAGCAAGTGTTCAGGTAGGAAAACCTGGCAACATCATTGAGAACCCCAGGTCCCAAAATTACATCAGTATTTTATGCATCACAAAAAAGGTCCTGTCTGTTACATCTTCATTAACACAATTAGTGACAAAGAATAGCACAAGATCATCCCCATACGTGTATTTGTGAAGCATTTCTTATTCATTTATTTATTTGGGTTGTATACACTGAACTATGAGGATCTGCCTGTGATGGCTCTCCAAAGGATATGCATTCTATGGAGGAATCATCTTCATTAACACTTGCCAGAATTACAGTTAATGTGTTTGGTGACTAGTTTTATGTTAGCTATTTCAGCAAGTTGGGAGCAGTGTTCCCTCTAAGCTGAGTTAGTGTGAGCTAGCTTACATTTTTTTAGCCTCTGGCTCACACGTTTTTGTAGGGTTGCCAAGTATGGCAAACTTACCGGCGGGGGAGGCTCCAGCGAGTCCGGGAGCAGGCTCCATATGCATGCACGCTTTGCACACGCGCGCCACCACCACATCACTGGAAGTGACGTGCGACGTTGCTGGCGTTGGGGCCGTGGCCGAGCTCGTGGCCAGTACGAGCTCAGCCACGCTCCCAACGTCAGCAACGTGGCTGCGTCACCTCTGGTGACGCAGCTTTGGGGGGCAGAGTTCCCCCCGGGGCCCGATTCCGCCATGGCGGAAATCCGGCCTCCAAAGTGGGGGTTTCCCCACCCCCACCCCCATTTGGCAACCCTACGTTTTTGTCTTAGCTCAGGAAGGATGGCTCCAGAGCAAACTAATTTATGCAGCAGCCAAATTGCTCACTCACAACTTTAATGCCAGTAGCTCCCAAAGTAGAAATTTTTGCTCACAAGACTCTACAGCTTAGAGGGAGCATTGGTTGGGAGGAGAGTTAAGATAACATAATTAAAAAACAACAACCCAGTACTGCAATCCCCCGCATAATTAACCATCATCTATTTATGGTCAGTATGACAGCAGCTGCTGCAAACCTAAGTGTCTTATATTTGTTATATGCATGGGACTGGTCTTGTAAGATCTTATTTAACTTGGCTGCTTATATGGCAGATTATAATTAGTGTTGCTTATTACATTTCATGAGCTGTTACTTTGTGAAGAACCCATGCAAAAACAATATCATCTAGCTGTATAATTGTTTTGTTGGCTGTGTGCCAGACACAAGGGAACTGGGTGGTGTTTCTTGTTTAGAGGCTGAGAATGGATGCATACGGAGTTTATTTTTGGATGTAACTTGAATATGTTTTAATTTGTATCCTGAATATGTGCTGGGTAGGTAAAGGGACAGTATGCTAGTTAGGCAAATGGACTAGAAGGTCCAAGCAAGTAGAAGGGATTTCACTGTCGCCTATTGATTAAACTAACCCTGTAATTTTATGCATACTTATTTGAGAGCAAGTTTTGTTGGATAGATTGGACTTCTGAATAAACATGTATAAGATCACATTGAATGAGACTGCACGTTTCTCTGGTATAATACAAGTGGATGGCTACAAATATTCATTGAAAAGTTAGGTTTTTTTCTGGTTTGCTTTATGTTTAGCCCTCTTCTTGAACTGATCCCAAGGACTACACACTACTCTTTTTAGCATCATCTCCATGTTATGTACCAGACCTACTGTACATCCATCTGTTCCCTGGATAATGTCACAGCCCTCAAGAGAGAGAAAAACACATTGCCATACAGTTAGGATCTATGTAATAAAATGTTTCCAGGCAATAGATTGTCTATGCCCTGTGCACTAATGACTTGTTAGGCAAACTCACTTGGGCTACCTAATACAAGTAACCTGATAAGGCTCCCTAATATAGTCACATGTAATATAGTCGCTCACCCAAGCACACACCAAAATCCCTTTCCACCACTCCAACTTCAGCATGAGCACACGTGCGCACACAGGGCTTGCCAGGCCCCTGCCAAGGGTAGGGGATCTCCCGCTCGAGGGGACCTGTCCTGGTGCCAATCAGCTGGCCAGTGGGGTACTTACCAGCTGCAAAAGAAGGCCTAGGCCTGTCTCACTGGCAACGCAACTACATAACTTCCATTGCACACCAGAAGTGACACCATGTTCCTGGTGACACAGGGATGATCTGGTATCTGGCAAAAACTCTATAGCAAAAATGACTTCTACCATAGAGTTTTTGCCCCCAAAACAAGAGCATCTCTGTATTGCCAGCAATGCGATGACATCATTTACAGTACATGCCAGAATTTTGGCCTAGGCCTCTCTTTGTTCCTGGCAACTCCCGCCTAGTCCCTGCTGGTTGCTCAGAGTACCTGGCAACAATAACAAATAAATACCATATTGCACCCAAATATGCTCCTCATTTTATTTTATTTACTTCATTTATATTTATTTATTCAAATTCTATCTTGCCCTAAGCAGGACTCAGGGTGGCGTATAACATATAATATAGCAATACATAATAAATACATACCATAGTAATAAAACAATAAAATACATACAGTACAGTTAACTTATGGTGTCACATATCTATCCCACAGATAGCTGGGTGGCTAATGTAAAATCATGTTCCACCTGTGGGAGATTCTTAACCAGAGGAGAGTGGAAAATAAAAGGGGGGGGAGGAAAACCTGGGAGGCCACTGATCTCTCTAGCCATCACTGTCCTCAACCATATGCCCAATGGAACATCTCAGTCTTACAGGCCCTGCGGAACTGAGCCAAGTCCCGCAGGGCCCAGATCTCACTAGGAAAAGAGTTCCATTAGGCTGGGGCCAGGGCCAAAAAGGCCCTGACCCTAGTTGAGGACAGACAGAACATTTTGGGACCAGGGACTACCAGCAAGTTGGCACCAGTTGAGCATAATGCCCTCTGAGGGGTATAAAGGGAGAGGCAGTCCTGCAGATACGACGGTCCCACCCAGACTTTAGGGCTTTGAAGATAAGTACCAAAACTTTGAACCAGATTTGGTGTTACCTTGCTTTGTGAAGTTTTTAAACCTTTTGGAGTGATAAGATGGGTTTTGGAGTGTGGCATGTCTGAAGGGTCAGTGTGGTATAATGATTAGTATCAGACTAGAATCTGGGAGAATCAGGTTGAGATCCTTGCTCTGCCATAGAAGCTTGCTGGGTGACCTTGGGCTAGTCACACACTCTCAGCATAACCGACCTCACAGGGTTGTTATTGTGAGGATAAAATGGAGGAGAGGAGAATTATGTAAGTTTTATGTATTAAGATGGCTGCGGCCATGTGTGCCTGGCCATGCGGTCTACCAGACTCACAGACCTTTGGGTCTAGAACAATAGCCATCACCAGCTTACTGGGATTAGCCTGGCTCGACGCATTGGGCCTGGCCGTCACCGGAATACAAAATTTAACGTCGGGAAACTTTAGTAATGTGTGCAACGAGTTCCCGGCTGTATTTGATGGATCACTCAGCCACAATACAGGGCCACCGGTCACCCTGGACATCAATCCTGCAGTGTGTCCACTCTGCCTGAAAGCCCGGTGGCCCCCGTTTGCACTCCGGCCCAAGATTGAGGCAGAGCTCGACTGCCTAGTCAGCTGGGGGGTACTGGAGCCAGTGCCCCACGCAAAATGGGAGACCACTATCGTAACCCCAGTCAAACCCAACGGGACGTCGGGATCTGTACAGACTACAAATGCACTATCAATAAGGCTCTCCAAGACCACACGTATCCCGTCCCTGTGGTGAGCCATGTCCTAGTGACCCTGGCCGGGGCCAAAATCTTCGGCAAACTGGACTTGCCACAAGCCTACCAGCAACTGCCAGTAGATGATGCCACAGCAGATGCCCAGACCATCGTAACACACCGGGGGCATTTAAGGTCAAATGTCTGCAATTCGGGGTTAATGTAGCTCTGGGGATTTTCCAGAATTTAATGGACTGTTTGCTGAAAGGAGTCACTGGAATACAACCTTTCTTCGATGACGTTTTGATTGTGGTGCCATCTCCCGAAGCCTTCTATGACCGTCTTAGAGCCGTCCTGCAGCGCTTCAATGCAGCCGGCCTTAAAGTAAAGAGAGAAAAGTGTCTCCTCGGGGTCCCCAACATTGAGTTCCTTGGATTCCAAGTCGACGCCCTCGAAATCTACCCCACACCGGACAAAATAGTGGCCATCGTCAACGCACCTACACCCTCTTCCAAACCTGAGCTGCAGGCTTTCCTTGGCCTGCTCAACTTCTATCACTCATTCCTCCCCCACAAAGCAGCCGTGGCCGAGCCCCTACATCATCTCTTGGACAAACACGTGCAGTGGAAGTGGGGGCAACCTGCAGGCCATGGCGTTCCAGGCCGTGAAAGACGTACTGACTTCCAATGCTGTCCTGACTCATTTTGATGAGTCCCTCCCCATGGTGCTCACCTGTGATACATCACCCTATGGGGTGGGGACGGTCCTGGGTCCCGGACTGGCTGATGGCCGTGAGGTCCCGGTAGCATATTACTCGCACACCTTGTCAGCGGCGGTGCATAACTATGCTCAGATAGACAAGAAGGCACTGGCGATCATGGCAGGGGTGCGTAAATTCCACAATTACCTGTATGGCCACCCCTTCACGGTCCTCAAGGATCACAAAGCACTGCTGGGCCTCCTGGCCCCTGACTGCCAGACACCCCAGGGTGCTGCGGTGGTCTATATTTCTCGCTGACTACCAGTACACCCTGCTGCACAGGCCAGGCAAGGTGATGGGACACACCAACACCCTCAGCCGCCTTCTGCTGCCCATCTGCGACCTGGATCCGGCCCACGCAAACCAGATCCTGCTGCTGGAAGACCTGCCTGACTGGCCGGTACAGGTACTGGAAGTTTCCGAACACACTGGGAAGGACCACATCCTCTGCCATGTTCGGGACTGGGTGGGAATGGGCTGGCCCACAGGGTGTGTGGGCCTAGAGTTTGCAGCGTTCTCTTCCCGCCAGGAAGAACTGTCCACCCACAAAGGCTGCATCTTGTGGGGCAGTCAGGTAGTCAGACCTAGCCCCCTGCGTGAACACATACTCACCGCAGTGCACGAAATCCACCCGGGAATCGCACGTATGAAAGCCTTGGTGGCCGAGCATGGACGAGGAGATAGAGGACTTGGTCAAACACAGCCAAACATGCCAGGAAACACGGGCAGCCCCTCCCGGGGCTCCAGTGTGACTCCTCGCACAAACTATGGGTCTGTCTCCACCTGGACTTTGCAGGCCCGTTCCAGGGACAGACTTTCTTTATTGTTGTGGATTCTTACTCAAAGTGGCTAGAGGTGGTCCCCATCTCCTCTACATCATCTAGAGCCACGATCAAAGTCATGTGAAAGATCTTCAGCACCCATCAGAGAATGGAACTGCATTTACATCAACGGAATTCCTGGAGTTTGTGCAGTATTATGGAATTAGACATGTCCACTTCGCTCCATTCCACCCGTCAACCAATGGACAGGCAGAGCGGATGGTGCAAACTACCAAGGAGGCACTGCACCGGATCATCCACGGGGAATGGGACTACAGGCTGGCCACCTTCTTGTTTGGCCAACAGACGACCCACTGAACTCTTAATGGGCCGGCAACTGACGACCAGGCTGGACCGGCTCTACCCAGACTGGGCACCTGACCACAACCCAGGCCCAGTAAACCAGGAGGCACTCCGGGGGGTTTATCAGGAGGATCCAGTGTACGCCCAAAACTACGCACGAGGCAAACCCTGGATCCCTGCCTGGGTGGTTAGAGTAATGGGACCACTCTCATATGAGGTCTTGACAGAAGATGGCCAGCTCATCCAGAGGCACATAGTCCAACTGTGCTGTCGCCTGCTGCCCATCGATGACCAGGAGGTGCGGGATGCTGAGGACAGCGATGTAGAGCCAAACCTGGAAGAACCTGTGCTGGGGCCAGCAGAGTCCGACACAGCCTCAGTGCCTGCTTCAAGTTCCACCCCAGGGCCCAGCACTGGTCTGGCCCCAGCACCCGGGACCGCACTAACCCCCACCTCCAAGCTACTGCACCCCGGACCAACTGCACCGAACTGCACCCCATCAAAGGTAAGCCGCTCCACAAGAGAACGGTGGCACCCAGAGTACTTGCGGGACTTTGTATGCTAGTACTTCGGAACTAAGGGGGGAGGGGTGATGTATTAAGATGGCTGCGACCGCGTGCTCCTGGCCATGTGGTCTACTGGATTCACAGACCTTTGGGTCTAGAACAATAGCCACCGTGGATCCTAGTGAGAACCAATCGGAGCACTAGGATCCTGAAGAGAGCCTATTGTTACCGGGGCCATGTATATAAAACCTATCACAGGAATTGGGGGTGTGTTGGGTGTGAGTGTGTGCACAAATATAAGCCGGCCTCGCACCGGTTAAGTTATCTCTTTTTATTCCGATGTAATCAATAAATGTGAGCTAATTTCACTATGCTACACCTGGAACTCCACTACCTTACAGTAAGCCACCTTGGGACTTTGAAGGAGGCGGTGGTGAGACTGCTGCTGAAGAAATCATTGCTAGATCCTTCTGATCTGGCCAACTACTGCTCAGTCTCGAATGTATCGTTTCTGGGTAAGGTGGTTGAACAAGTGGTGGCTGAGCAGCTGCAGACTTCCTTGCATAATACATTGGCTCTGGATCCAAGTACCACCGTCTTTCCCTGCCCTTGGAAAAATGAGCACAACCATTGTAAAGCAGTCCCATGTATTCCAGTGGTGGCAAGGTGGTGGGTCAACAGATCACGGTAATTGGACTCAGAAGAGTGTAGCTCTCCTTTGGACTGCATTGCCAGTCTCCTGGAATCAAGAGTGACTAAATTACCCTGATTACCATCCACATGTTGTTTTTGTAGAGCGTATCACTCTGGAGAACTCTGGCGCCTTCAAGTTTGCTTAGGCATCTTATTGTCTGGTTTTACTGAAGCGTTTAAACTTAACTACCCGTAAAAGGATTTGATTAAACTAAGTGTAAAATAACAGGCTTTTATAAGCAAACTGCATGGTGCTGCTTTTGGGCCTTGGATTCCTTCACTAGATGATTTTTTATAAACACTGACTTAACAGAGCAATCAAGAGAGTCCCTTTCACCTATCCACATACAAGGAAGTATTTCTTCCAAAATATTTCTTCTAATGAAAAAGAAGAAGAGGTTGGATTTATACTTTGCCCTTCACTATCCAAAGGAGTCTCAGAGCGGTTTACAATCTCATTTCCCTTCCCCTCCCCACAGCAGACACCCTGTGAGGTAGGTGGGTCTGAGAGGGCTCCTTTGAGTACTGCTCATGAGAGAACAGCTCTAAGAGAACACGTGACTGACCCAAGGTCACACCAGCAGTTGCATGTGGAGGAGTGGGGAATCAAACCTGGTTCTCCCAGATTAGAGTCCACGCTCCTTACTGCTACACCAAACTGGCTCTCAAAATGAGTCTGGATGGAGAGTGATGTTTTTGCTTTTTTCCTTCCAGCAGCACATACAAACTCTTCTCTTAAAAAAACAACTTAACATCAAAATACCTCATTGGTATCTTTCTAATATATCTTTAATTTTGATGCAGGGTTGCATCATACAGCTAAAACTACTTGCAACAGAAGAAGTAGAACTGCTGATAGAGTTCCTAACTAGCAAATCTATCAATTTTTTCCCCACTGGTTCTTTCAAAAGGGTAAGTTCTGACCTTTTCATGAGACTAGAACAACTGATATAAAACAAGATTTAGGGCAATGTCTACCTTGGTCTCAAGCCATGTGAAAAGGATGTGTTTAAGGCACAAGTAGGTCAATTCAGTACACATAATTTAAATATTCCTGTAAATCATATATACCATCTTCACCTATACAAACTGTGGTATTAAAAGTGGCCATGAGATGTTCCCTGTATTGAGACAATGATAAGGCTGAGAAACTTTCAAGCAGGTTCTTGAGGGGCACTTGTATATATTCACCAAATCTGGAAGCCATATACAAAATATTTATCTGGCAAACACTGTACCCTTTGCTACCACAGTCAAGAAAACCTATGGAGTCGAGGGTATCCCACTACAGGCTACAAGCCCATTATCATGGCATGGTCTAGATATGGTCTGTCAGGAAAAAAACAACAACAAAACAAGACAAAATGTTTTTGCATACATTGTATGTATGAGATAGGTTGTGGCGGTTACAAGTTGGTCCGGGGCCTAGACAATTGATCCCTGCTATCTTCTTCCCAACAACCGCTCCCATATACCTTCACTAGCCTGCTACCCGTGCTTCACTATGGTATTTAAGTTCCGTAAATCCAGTTATACTACTGATGATGTAAAATTTGAAATGTGACATTTGTTGTAGGAATTCTAACAGAGAAGATTGTAGTGTAAGAAATGAATCAAGACATATGTACTTTTTTTCTCTCTACTGAAGGACCTCTCTCTAAACCACATTGGTGGTTCTGCCCTCAGGTGCTAGGATCACCAGGCTGCTTGATGAGCTCACTCTGGAGCAGGCCACATAGAACTGTCCATTTAAGAAGCAGTCATCTGTTAAGTCAACTTCTGCTACCTTCCATGAAAGTTATGGCCTCTCTACTTGTGTTCCTGGATTGTTTTGCTCATATGGAGACTGTGTTGTGCTGCAGGAGTACTATGTGCAAATGTCTTTGCTGCATTCTTAGGTTGCCTTCTCCTTGTACCGTTGGTGTATCTGGCTCGACGTTTGCCAGGAGCTTTCTTGGAAGCAGTAAGAGGTGAGAGGTGTGAGGGGGAGTTGGTGTGAGGGAGTGGTGATGTGGTGGACATTTCTTCAGGTTCATGACGGAGGCACGCATCGAAATGGCTCCTAGAAATGTCCTTTACTATCTCCCCATAAACCTTCATACCCTGGCCCTGTTCCTACACCTGACAGACACCAGCCTGTCTGATGTTGGGGGGGATTGTATTTAAAGGCATCGGGGAGGCTGGGCCAGCAGCAGGGCTAAGGCAATCCTGCTGAGCAAACCTCCCTGATGGCTGTAAGCATCCCACCTTCTCTCCTACACCTGACAGGCAGCTGCCTGTCCAGTGTAGGACAGGGAGGTGGAAATAGTATTAGAAGCCACTGAGGAGGCAGGGCTGGAAGGATCACTAAGGCGTTACTGCTGGGGCAGACTCCCTCATGGCTTTAAGCACCCTGCAACCGCTGCTGCACCTGACAGACAACCGCCTGTTAGGTGTGGGAGGTGGGGGGAGTGTGTTGGAAGCCACCCCACCTCCTCTCCTACACCTGACAGGCAGCTGCCTGTGTGTAGGAGGGGGAGGGGGAGGGGGAAGAGTTTTAGAAGTCACTGTGGAGGTTGGACTGCACCTGACAAACAACCACTTGTTAGGTATAGGACATGGGGGAGTGTGTTGGAAGCCATCAGAGAGGAACCCAGCCCCCGAAGCTGCATCACCGGAGGTGACGCAGCCACGTTGCTGACGTTGGGGGCATGGCTGAGCTCGTCGGGGGGAAAACCATATGGTTCCCCCCCCCCGACGAGCTCAGCCATGCCCCCAACGTCAGCAACGTGGCTGCGTCACCTCCGGTGATGCAGCTTCGGGGGCTGGGTTCCTCTCTGATGGCTTCCAACACACTCCCCCATGTCCTATACCTAACAAGTGGTTGTTTGTCAGGTGCAGTCCAACCTCCACAGTGACTTCTCTTCAGAGGACTACCCAACTGGCAGCCATTTTAAAGTAACCTGCTGCCTCTGCTTGGCAGCCATTTCGTTACACCTGGTATCGTATTTGGATATGGTAAATATTTGTGATTCCCAATTTTTTTCAGGTCCAATAGACCCGAGAAAAAAAAAGAGAGATCATCAGCTAGGGCAGCCAGGAGCCAGCCTCAGCTGAGGGTTCTCTCCACAGGCTCAGCTAGGGTTTAGACCAGACTGCCCAACAGAGGATGCCCAGGAGCTGATCCTGCAGGGAAAGTTCTCTCATAGGCTCTGTTGGAGCTCTGCTGTGCAGCCCAACAGAGCCGCCCCATTTTTTCCAATGGAGGGGGGAAGGCATCTAAAGGGATCATGGTCCCTTTAAATGCCTTTTGCAAAGTTCAAGTGAACTCCAAACCAGCGAGTTCACCCGGAAGGTATTTAAAGGGACTGTAATCCCTTTAAACACCCTTTACCTTTAGCTATCTGGTGGTCTGGAAAAATCCTGAATATTTTCAGGAATTTTCCAGTCTGTCATTTTTGGGTAGCTGAATAAATACTAGGCTCTATATCCAGCTGACAAAAATATCTGGAAAATACTGATAAGTTATTCTTGGGATTTTTTCCAGCTCAATATAGGCCAAATGCACACCACTGGTAAGGACCTAGGGCTTCTGAACTGAAGCACTTTTCCTTGTACTAAGGAGCCACACCTGAACTGCTAAGGAACTGCAAGTGATTCCAAATGTATAAATGGTTGGACAGTCCTATTATAACATTTCCCAAGCCTCATGTCTTATGTGTCTAATGCAGCTTTATGCTTTTGCTTCATCTGCTTCCCAAGTAGCTTCCCATAACATTGGTCCTCCATTTTGTAATAATTCATACAGAAAAATATCTTCCTATATGTTCACATCTTTCGTCTTACTACAAGATTTTCTGAAGGGACAGCTCCCAAATTCTGATAAAAAAGCAGCATTTAACATATTAATTTTGATATGGAACAGCAGAATACCACAGAGACTTCCAGCCAAAGATAGTGTCCATTATGGTACAGTTAGTGGAGCTGTCACCAAAATAGGTTACCTGTGATAAGTCTCAGATACGAACACTAACTCCATGTGACAGAAGGTGCATAAGCTACTACATTAATGTCATCTAATGCAGCTAAATAGCATGCAGTGATTTTAATTTGCAACACTGACAAGAGCTAAATTGCCGGGTACACCTGTAATAAAGACAAATCAAGCCATCACCATCTCAGTCATTTTTCTAAAATTAGGAACCCAGTGAGTACATTTTTAAAATTCTAGTCACAGCAACTTTTCCAATACCAAAATCATTCTTCTAAGATTTACTATGGCTGCTCCTAGTCCCATTCGGGAGCTTTGCGGGAGGACCTTCGGGGCAACAGGATGCCTCGATCCACCAGCTTTGTGCTGGGGGGAGAGGTGAACTTGATCCCCATGGCTAAGAGCTCATTCCCAGAGCTCCTGGGGAGCACGGACATTTGCGCCCCCTCCCCTCTGCAGGTTTGCGGTCCGCTTCCTCAGAAGCGACCAAGGATCGTGGCCGCCTTTGAGAGTGCCAAAACCGGAAGTCAAAATGCTTAAATATTCAGAGGTTGTGATAGATCTTGCTTCACTGAATGAGAAGACTTTTCTTTCTGATTTAAAAAAACCTTTATTTCTAAGGGTAAAGGTACACAGGAAGCCTACAAAACAAAAAACATATCTAAGAGCCACATTTCTACATGTTACTTCTCAAAGCATGGTCACAGAACTTCTATTCAGTAATGGAGAATCTCTCCTTCTTCTCGATCCCTAAAAGGAAGTCACCTGAAAACAGTACCCAATCATTGTTTGTAAACACACTCAAATTTGCGGGCTTTCTCTACATTGGCTGTCTGCCAGGTTTCCCTTCCAGGTCAGTCTAAACAGCAGCATACAAGGTAAACAAGTTAACCCTATAATAATTGGATTGTGAGACCTTGCAAACACATACATTTCCAACACCAGGGACTTCCGACCTGCCTCGACCAGGGCCAGGGCCTTTTTGGCCCCGCCCCCCCCCCGGTGGAATTATCTCCTGTATGAGATCAGGGCCCTGCAGAATCTATTACAGTTTCTCAGGACCTGCAAGATGGAGCTCTTCCACCAGGCTTTTGGTTGAGGCGGTGGATGTCCCCCCCGCCAAGCTAATTCCCCATCAGTGTCCTGGATCCAAATAGACATCTGGGTACCCACTGTTGTGTCTTAACTGATCTGATTCACATCTTAATGGACACCTGATCTAATTTATTTTACACAGTATTTTATTATTCTATACTGTTTAAAATTGTTGTTTTAATTGAATTGCATCATATTGTAGAGAATGATATAACCTACCCTGATCCTGCTTGTGGGGAGGGTGGGATATAAATTCAATAAAATAAAATAAAATAAATTGGGGCATTGGGGGGTGAAAGATGACGAGGGGCATTTTCTGCCAGTTGTTCCCCTTTGCAGAGGCACATAGGGGGCCATGCACCACCTCCAAATCTCCAGGGATTTCCCGAACTGGAGCTGGCAGCCCAAAGGGGAACTGATCCCTGTGGTTGGGAGATCTGTTGTAGTTCCAGGAGATTGCCAGCCCCCACCTGGAGTTGGCAGCTCTAGAAAGAGAGAAGGAAACAGAAAGGGGGGTAGACTATTGGGGGCTTTCAGGAAACAGAAAATGGAAATAGTGGCAGAGGGGAAAGTGAGATGCCTTCTGCAAGTCCTTGCTGGTTCCCACTTGTCCTATAATAACCATGATAGATATTTCTGAAGAAGAAAGGGATTGTTTTATGATTTTTAAGACAAGAGAAATAGGATATGTCTCACTTGTATTTGTCACATAATCTGATTTTTTAAAAAAACAGTCTCATTATAATCCTATATGGAAGTATAGAACTTCAGTGACCTCATTCTATCAGAAACATCATTAATCAAGAAATTGGGGTGATTTTATTTTATGTAGGGGAAAGAGAGCTGGGAAAATGGGTATATAAGGAACGTGCTAAGCTTGCATCACAACAATTTTCTGAAGAATGGAGGATTGTTATGAAGATTCCTGATTACACTAAAACAATCAGACCTCCCCAACAATTACAAAGTATTATTTCCTACCTTCCCCAAAAGCAGCTTTTACCAGTCCATGATTTTTGGAAATAGTCTAGAGGTGCCATTGATGTCAGACAGTGGGCCAGAAGTCCAAGGGTCCAGCTCACAGGCTAAGCAGCCCCCCCAGCAGAATGTACCGTCGCTTTGTATCTGAAGTACACATTACCATCTAAGGTAGGGCTTCTGAACTGAAGCACTTTTCCTTGTACTAAGGAGCCACACCTGAACTGCTAAGGAACTGCAAGTGATTCCAAATGTATAAATGGTTGGACAGTCCTATTATAAAATTTCCCAAGCCTCATCTAACCACATAGGACCAATGCATCCAGGGTCCAAAGCTAATTAACTGCACCACTAAAAGAAGAAGTGAAAACTTAACAATGCTTTTGTAATAATCAGTACATTTGGGAATGTATAGTTTGAAAAGGTATAGGATGCAGGCAGTGCTTATTCCATAGAAATGTCAGCTCTCCTCAGAATGAAAAATCTCTTAGCAAGTGGGTAAAAATTCTTTTCTAATAACTTTGTAAATGGACCTGATTCACTGCATATTTTCAGTTATTTGGTGGTGGCTTTGGCTTTCAAGTTTGTTGGTACATATTACAGCATTCAGAAGTATGAGCTAAAACTAAAAGAAGATTTGGCAAAAGCCCCTTTCTATATTAGTCAGTATTTTATGGGGCTAGAGAAATGAGAATGACTTGCATATCTACAAGCAGATATAATTGTTTTTACTAAGATATCCTAGAAGAGATAAAGTGGTAACAATTAGGAATTTCACATTACCCTTTTTAACCCATTTTGAAGCCGTTTTTGATCCGTCGTGGAGTAAACATGGCTTTCCCCTTCCGGTAAAGAGCTGGATCTAAAGTGGTTTGCCATTTCAGACTGCACCACTTTTTCCCGCTTTTTCCCCGCCATTTTTCACCCTCGTGGGCGATCTCCGGCTTTTTTTTTAACGTTCGCTTTATAGCGCTATAGTGCTATAACACAACACTCCAGGGTTGCGGTGCTCATCTCCATTTCAAAGCCAAAGAGCCAGCACTGTCCGAAGACATTTCCGTGGTCATGTGGCCGGCATGACTAAACACCAAGGCACACGGAACGCTGTTACCTTCCCACTGAAGTGGTACCTATTTATCTACTTGCAATTTCTTGCTTTTGAACTGCTAGGATGGCAGGAGATGGAACTAGAGATGGGAGCTCACTCCATCATGCAGCACACTTGGGTCTCGAACTGCTGAAATACCGACCTTCCACAACCTGCAGTTCAGCATCTTAACCACTTGAGCCACCGCAGCTCCCTAAGTAGAGTTATACCCTTCTAAATCAGTTAGCTTACAAGGGTGTTACTCTGTTTATGGTTGCATTGTTAATTATCTAATACATTAATTACCTAATACATGACCCTAGGGGACAATCAATTTCACCTACTGCAGAGATGCAAAAGCAAGGCAGAAAGTAATGAAACTCATCCATCACAGCTACTGTGTGGCTGCAAAGCTGTTCACCAGATCAGAGACTTGGCTCATGGGCAATCGCAGCTGCTGAATATGATACATTCACCTGCTAACCTGTTTTCCATGAAGTTCACAGCATGCCTGGGAGGAAGAATACGATGTTAAAAAGTGAACTGTAATTTATTTATTTTTCACTCTTTCCCCCCCACAATGGGAACTCAGTGCAGCTATATATATATATGCAGTGTGATTGAGAAGTGTAAAAATTTAAAATATAAAATTTAAAAAACAGAGAGAAGGGCATGGTCCTCCTCAATCACACTGCATTCAATGTACACAGATTTACAGATTTATTGTGCAAGCAGGGCCATGATACTCACAAAGAAAAATGAAGAGCTATCACATGAAATCCCTCAGCCTGTCACATCTCCTTGTTTGCTGGCCTACTCCCCAACATCTGATTGTGCATTAAAATCTAACTGGGAAATATCTGGATTTACTGGCTTCTATGTGAACCAGCTCATATGTGAACTTACCCTTAAACTGAGCTGGCAATGTTTGACATGAATGAGTTTGCACTTTAAAGGGTTGTGGCTTCCTTCTGATAAATAATTCCAGTGCATCATAGTTCAGTTAAATTTAGGCATTTGCAACCTCTAGCAACTTGTTTTTAAATATTTTTAGGGGCACAACTGGTAGTTGACAAAAGAAAAGAAATCTTGAGCAGCAGTTGCCTTGACAACTGTAATGCAGCTCCACTAAAATGTCTTGACAGAGGCCAGTGTGGCCATTTACAGGGAAAGAGAAAACAATGGCTGCACAAGGAAGAAATAATAGGACATGAGGGTTTTGTTTTTTTTAATTATCCTTGATGGACCAAGGAAGGTAAATTATTGCCCTTTTTGGTCTCCTATTCTGGGTTTTTTTAAATTTTAACTCAAAAATCTGGTTCTGTGTGTAAAAATCTTCTGTACAATAATCTATTACATTTCATTGCCTTTTGAGCACACAGTTCAAATCTTTTTCCTCTCTGTGGTTATACATATATTTGCCAACTTAGAGCACACATATGAATCTGATAATGTGGTAACTAGTTAATGAAAGGGCATAGTATAATAAATCCATGATGTCTTTAAGAGGACAAAAGACTCTTTTTTATTATTTACTTCAGCATGATTCCCATGAAGCGTACTTCAAGAGAGCGTGGATAACAGCCATAAGCTACCCTTTGGTCTTAAATTCACATTGTGAAAGTAAACTCCATTAAAATCAATGTAGCAACTGATCTAATACAAAGCAGTGCAGATCAAAAGCTGATGTGCTTAAGAAGGCAAGGGTGGAAGCTAGGCATGCAGACAACAGAGGCACAAACAGTATCGGCAGGCAAATTTACCTTGATCAAATGTCCTCAACTACATTGAAGGCTAGCTCCTTATTAGATTTTCTCTATGGTTATTGTAAAATATATATTGAGCATTGTGCTGAGCTTTGTGTCTGTATAGTAGCTGCAAAGCCTGGCTTTGTCTTGGTAATCAATAACACAATACAAACCTGAGTGAATCTTTTCAAGCTCAGTGTGTGTGTACAGAGGTAGTGGCAATTGGGTTGTAGCTTTGATGGTTCTGAGATGGTCAGTAGTTCAGAACCACTGAAACCTCATATAGACTTGGCAAGAACTTGAAATCTGGGCTACCAAGCTAAGCAGATGTCTCTGTTTGAATCTGCACACAATGGAGAAAAGAATAAATCTGTGTTTTCATCCCCAAAGGATATAAATATTTTTGCTTTTCTTATTTATTTGTGCATTGAATTAAATTTCCTCTTCGACTTTCATGGCTTTAATTTCATCACATGAAATGAAGTTTGTCAAGTGAGGGAAGGGAGTGGTAAATCTCTTTTAGGTTTTCATAATCAGGAAATATGAATGTGCATTTCCTTAATATTTAGAAACCATAATCATAAAACAGGATAAAATAGTTTTAAAAGCCATTAGCAATTGCACTTTACTGCAGTCATAAAAATAGCATTGTTACACAGTTGAGTTCCTATACACAAACACTGGTGTAGGAGCAAACACTATTAGCTGAAGAGGTAAGGGAAGGAGGGACATATTGTAGAAAAGATGCTGGCAAGCTGTGCAACCAGGAAGCAAAAAAAGAGAGAAAAGAGTGGAAAAGAGTTGGCTACTATAATGCAGTGAAGTTCCAGGCGTAGCATAGTGAAATCAGCTCAAGTTTATTGGTTACATCAGAACTAAGGATACACTGGCCGCTCCGAAGCCGGCTTATATGCATGAACACACTCACACCCAATTCCCGTGATAGATTGTATTTAGAAGACCCAGTCTATGATAGGTCTATATCAGGATCCGGGCGACCTTATTGGTATGCACTAGGATCCGCGGTGGTTATTGTTATAGGGCCCAAAAGTCTGCTCAACCGCGTGGCCTGGCTAGCGCCGCCGTGGCCATCTTAGTACATAACAGCTACCATCCATGTCATTATCCATATCATTAATATTTCTCTGTGTGCACAAGGCTCAGGTTTTCCTGCAGCATTGGAGCCCTCAGCAAGCTAGAGATGGGCTCTGATTCTATGTCCTTTTTTCTTCCCAAGGATTCAGCCTCACACTGGTCAGGTTCTACTTTTTCTATTTAGCTTGGCCTTAAGATATTCGAACTGATACTTTGTGATTTGTCAGTATTTAATGTTTCGTGTCAGCACTGTGAAATAAACCTCTACAATAATGTAAATAGTTTTTTACATGCTACTCTGGAGCCACGTATCTAGAACTTTTTATTAGATTGTAGAGTATCCATATGTACTGGGAAAACATGGACATGTAATAGGTGTTGAGCCGCCCTGAGCCTGTTCGCGGGGAGGGAGGGGTAAAAATGCAATAAATAAATAAAAAATAAAATAATGACATCTGGATTAACCAGAGTAACTGGAGGTTGGCAGTTTCCATTGCTTTCCCTTTCCTCCTACAGACTCCCCTCATGTAATTCTGTTGGGCCCTCTAACTCCCAGGAGAATAATTTTGTGGAGGTCAATACATTGCAGTGGGAAGGAGAGGGAGGAGAGTTTTGTTCCATTGATGGAAAATTTATTCCAGATCTAACCTAGTGTGAGGAAATATTAAAAAGAAAATGGATGGTACGGAGACAACTTAAATACTTACAAAACTTTTTCTTCCTGTATCCAGTATATACCAGGCACGTAGCCAGGATTTTGTGGATTGTGGGGCAAATTTTTTTCTGGTGGGACTGCCTTTAATTGCCATTATTTTTCAAACAAATATATTAAAAAATAAAAAGAAAGGAACATGCTGCCAGGGTCGCTAAGCCAAGACACACATGTCGGGTCTTTTAAAAAGGCTTCAAAAAGGAAGAGCCAGGAAGTGTGAGAAAAGGAAGAGCCGGGGTGGGTGGAGGGAGGAGGCAGCAATGTGGCTTCGTCTTGTTGGGGGAAGGTGATTCTCACCTCTTTAATAAAAAGCCTTCTAAAAAGGCAGAGGTGCTGTGGCTTCTGCTCATAGGGGAAGGTGATTCTCGCTCACGTCTTTTGAAAAAAGTGATTCTTGAGTCTGCTTGGCACACAGCTGGCCATGGTGCAGCCAGGGAGAATGCACATTTTAAAAATGTTTTTTAAAATGTTTTTAAAACCTTTATTTGACAGGAAGTCTTGTGGGGCTGTCCCTTTAAGGGAGGGGTGGAGCCTCAAATAGCCCCACCGTAGCTGCGGGCCAGTGTATATATAGTATTTTAGCAGCATTTGTTCATCTGTGATGCCAATACCTTTGTATTCCTTTACTTTTGCCCCTAATACACTTTAGAATGTAAACTGTGGTAAACAAGTTTCTGCTAGATGTTACAGCCCAGATGATTGGAATCCTTTGATTAAAACCATGATTCAGTCCCCATTGAGCAGAAGACCTACCAAGAGATAACAGAGTATCACAAAAAATGCAAGACTCCAAATGCTAGTGCAGAAATGTTCCTGGTTAAAGAAGAGTATGGCTCTTTTGAGTATTTAAGAGCTCGGTTTGGTTATGGCAGGCATTTAAATAAGTCATCAAACAGGGGAATCCAGAACCCTGTATGTAACTTGCCTCTAGCCAAGCCTGACTCCTTCAGACCGACCAGCATTATCTGTGGTGACTCTGCTTGCCTCAGCCCAGAGTGTCGCCCCCAGCCAAAAGTAGGCCTGAAACTGGAAGTAGGCCTGAAACCTGAAGTAGGCCCAAAAAGATCAGTGGGGGTGGGGGCAAGAGCCTGCAAAAGTGGGGTTTCCCCTGCTTCCACCAGGGGACTGATTCCCACATGGGATCAAGTTTATGTGGTTTCCCAGTTGCTGGTATGGCGGCTCATACAATGGAGTAGCTATGGGAATTCCACATGGCAAGTTTCCCTGTGGTTTCCCTGCTCCAGTCCCCCAGCAGCAGCTGTCCCCCCTCACTTGGGCCACTCACCTTTTTAAAAAGTGTAACTGTCAGTTTCACCATTATATACCAATTATAACAATCAGGTTGTGCGAATTTCTAGCTTTCCAGGAATTCAGAGAACCTCTACAATTTCTGCAGATGCTAGGAAAAAATTGGTAATGGTGGGGGACAAAATTTGACTAAGCCCTCTCCACTCCTGGAATTCTGCTCCTTCATAGTCCATAAACTGGGGCATAGACTATGGGGGGGGGTGGCTTATGTTCCCCAGAAATTTAACAGGGGGGACTGAGCCTCCCCCAGGGGCAACCAGTGCAAGCCAGAGCCTCGCCACCCCCCACTCCATTTTGAAAATGGAGGGTAATTTCCCTTCGCTTTCTGAGACTTTGGATGGGTTGGGACTGGGAGGTAAGTCAAGGCAATGGCTTGCTTCCTGGAAGCTAAGCCCCACCCTCAGCTCCCAACAGCCCTCAGTTCAGCCTGGAGGAGCTGGAGGCTGCATGTGGAGTGGCTTTGCTGCTTTCCCACACAGAGAAAGGTGTGGCTGGCCTGGGGCAGTGAGGGTGGGGGGATGTAGGGGTGGACAGAGAGCGCCCAGGCTGGCTGCTGCTGGTCTGGGGCTTACCTTGGGGCTTGTGCAGCCATGCAGGGGGATTGGGTAGGGGGAAGGCCGGCATCCATGGAGGATTGCCGGCCTTGGGGTGGCTGGGCAGCCGGCTGACCTTCCAGCGGCCTCATGCCACTGTTCCTTTGTGCTCCCCACGAGGCTTGCCTTAGGCAGCTATGTGAGGAGGTCCTTTCTTTCCTTCCCTTCTGTCTTTCACTTCTCTGTCCCCATCTATTCGCTTTTTTTTCATTTCTCCCCTCCCCCTCCCTTTCCATCTCCCCCCTCTTTCTTTCTTTCTTTCTTTCTTTCTTTCTTTCTTTCTTTCTTTCTTTCTTTCTTTCTTTCTTTCTTTCTTTCTTTCTTTCTTTCTTTCTTTATCAGGTAGCAAGGTTCAAGCAGGTTTAAATCACAGTCCAAAAGCAGGGTCAGACATACCAAAGTTTCAAGTCCATAAATCACAACAATACCAGAGGAGTCAGAGATGAACGCAGGGTCAACAAAGCCAAAGGTCAAAAGCCGAGGATCAAGCCGAGAAGAATTCCACAAGGTCTGGAGCAGAGATGCAAGGATTCAGGTCCTGAACAAACGACGTTGCCAGCACAAATGACTGCTGGCAACAGACTTGCATATATACAGTGCTAGCTAATCAACTCATTAGCTAGCCAGGAGTGAGGACAGGATCCTGTCAGTAATCAGGGCTAAGAGATCTTCTGGCACGCATGCGTGCATTCTGCCTTTGCTCTCTCAGCTGTTGTCTTCTTACATTCCTGAGCCTGGTTACAGGTGGAGGCGAGTCTGATGATGAATTACTGGGCTGCAGCAGAGACTGATCCCTTGCAGGTGTTCCCTGGGAGGCTCTATCCTCCTCACCACTTAGATAGCTTTCAGCTACAGGATCCAGTCTTTGCCTTTCTGCTGCAGTACTGTCCTCAGGAGCCTGTTCAGGGTCCTCAGGAGCCTGTTCAGGGGCATCAGCAAAGGCAGGCATGACATCAGCAGGGGCAGGCATGACACTCCCCATCTATTAGCTTTCTTTACATCTCTCCCCTTCCTTCCTTCCCTCCCCCGTCCCCATCTATTTTCTTTTTTTCATCTCTCTCCTTCCTCCCTTTCCATCTCTCCCCTCCCTCCCTCTCTCTCCTTCTTTCTTTCTTTCCTGTCTCCCCATCTATTTGCTTTCTTTTCCTCCCTCCCTCCCTCCCTTTCTCTTTTTTCTTTCTTTCTTTCTTTCTT
>NW_015160248.1:536561-540787 GCF_001447785.1 Gekko japonicus
CTTCCTTCCTTCCTTCCTTCCTTCCTTCCTTCCTTCCTTCCTTCCTTCCTTCTCCTCATCTATTTGCTTTCTTTTCCTCCATCCCTTTCTTTCTTGTCTCCTCATCTATTTGCTTTCTTTTTTTCCCTTTCTCCCTTTCTTTTTTCTTTTTCCTCCCCATCTTTTCACTTTCTTTCCATCTCCCTCCTCCCTCCCTACCTCTCTCCCCATCTATTTGCTTTCTTTCCACCTCTCCCCTCCCTCCCTTGTTAAAACATCCCTAGTTAGGGTTGCCAGGTTCCCCCGTGACTGTCCACCTCTGGGGGATGGGGGGATGGGTGGCTCGATACAGGTTGGGAAACCCCTGTAGTTTTGGGGATGTAGCCTGGGGAGGACTGGGACCTCAGTGGGGTACAATGCCATAGAGTCCACCCTCCAGATGCCATAGAGTCCACACCATTTTCTTCAGGGAAACTAATATTTGAAAATGAGCTGTAATTCAGGGAATCCCCAGGTCCCACCTGGAGGCTGGCAACCCTAGCTCCAGTGCTGAAACTGGAAGCTATGGTTCTGCTGTGTGAGTTGGTGGATGCAGACCACCTGGCATTGGCTTGCATCTGCTGAATCACCCTGCTTCATGTAGGATGCACAACAGCCAGGTGGAGGAGGGGAGGGGTGTCATTCGACAAAAAATGAGAGTGTTTGTGTCTCTCTGTGAGTTTGAGGATAGGAACTGGCACTGAAGTGAGATTGGAAAAGAGTATGTGGCTTTCTGAAAACCCTTGGAGAGGGAATAAGTGTGTTGTTGGAAGGGATAGAGCAATATGGATCCCCTTTTCCATTTCTAACAGATGGAAGAGGGGAAGAAACCTAACAGTACAGCTTGCATTCCTTATTAGTGAAAGGGAGCAAGAGTCCAACAGCATCTCAAAGATGAACAAAGTTTCTGTCAGGGTAGGAGCTTTCACGTGTCACTGCTCACTTCTTCAGATACATACAGCTAGAATGGGGGTCCATCTGTCCTTGGAGAGTTGTGATTTCAGATGCCAAATGACAATAGCAGGCATTGGTAATGAGAGAAACAACCTAGGTCTCAATTCAGTCCAGGAGTTTGCATTGTCTTGAGCTTCATTATCAGTTGCAATTCAGCAGCCTCTCTTTCTAATCTCCCTTTGAAATTCCTTTGTAAGAGAACTGCTACTCTTAGATCAGGTTAAAATGTCCCCCCACTGGTTTTTGAATGTTGTGGTTTGTAATAGCAGTAGAAAAAGTAATAGTCTAGTAGCACCTTTAAAGAGTAACAAAATTGTGGTAGGGTATGTGCTTTTATGAGTCACTGCTCACTTCTTCAGACTTATTTCCATTTATTCTTTGCATCCTCCTGGATTGAATTCTCTTGTACCAAATTGAGACCTCGGTTTCCTGACTCATTACCAGTGCTGTCTCATTACCAATCCTGTCTCATTACCACTCCTACTACCCCTCTGCATATCACACCCAATTCGATCAAGCTGGCTATTGCCATTCAGCATCTGAAATCGTCTTTATAAAGTTTATACCTCCGGTACCTTGTGTTACATTTTATGGCACACATGGCCTGGCCCGACAAAGTGACATTTATGTCAGATCCAGCCCTCGTAACAAATGAGTTCAACACTTCTGTGTGCTAGAGAGTCTTTAGGAAGACAGATCTCTGGAGACAGGAAAAGCTGAGTGGGGAAAGAGGTCGTCGCAACCTCCCGACACCGGTGAGTCGATTTGGCAACCCTAGATTGGAATGACAGATCACAAAGTGGACAGCCCTGGGAGTAGTAAAAGTGTTCCGGAACTGGAATGACAGCCCCCGGGGGTTTGCAGAAGTATTCTGGGACTATCATTCCACTCTGAGGTTTGTCATTCCAGTCCCAGAACACCTCCGTTACTCCCAGGGGCTGTCATTCCATTCTGCAAATTTAGAAGCTGCAGGTTACATGATTAACATGGCTACCCCCTCCTATTTTATTATTTGTAATTTCTCCTCCTTCAGAATACATACTAAACCTTTACAAAACTGGCTTTGATGCTGACCGACTACAGCTTCATTGGGATATGTTTTTGGATACTGCAAGGCAGCGGAACATTAAACTTTTAGGTCTTCATGATGTAATTGATCTATTCAGTGGAGAATAAGGAAAAAGTCTGCATCAACTACTACCAGAATTAGCTAAACTTCTCAGAACAGGCCTTACCATACCTGCTTCCTCCTGCACCTCAGAAAAGTCATTCTCATGCCTTCGTAGAATAAAGACCTTTCTACGGTCAAGCATGAGACAGGCAAGGCTCAATCACATGGCTCTTCTTCATTGACATAAAGAGATCTCACAGGAAATTGATCTCAATGTTACAGCTAATGAGTTCATTCAGAGAACATCAATGAGAAGAAACACATTCAGTGTCAATTAACTACTGAGCTCCTCTGAATTGTTGCATCAACAAGTGGGTTGTACTTAGTTGAAGCAATCTGTATAGGTTTGCTACTGGTCATACCAACACATGCCAACTATTGGGATGGGATGGTGAAGGTAAATTGGGAAGGAGAGGTGGAATGTGGCAAGAGAAGATGTTTGTGGGAGCAGGAGAAGGGATAATAGGGGATTACAAGAGTATTTGATTTTATCATATTTTTTTAAAAATGTAAAGAAACAGTTTTCAGTGTTAATTAAAAGTTAAAGTTGTACTTCAGCTGTCTGAAGCTCATTTGTTGAAGCCAAATGTGTTTTGCAAGTTGAACCTGAAGAGCAGAAATTAACCATGCACAGGAATGCAGTCATTTCCCATAAATGTAATTATGTGATTTTTATTAATAATTTATTTTGAATGTCTACGTTTTAAGATGGAGTTTCTAAGCAGTGTGCTAAGAAAGCACCTGTTCCTGGGGTTAGCCCAGCCCAGGGGCCTTGCTAGGGGTGTTCCCAGGGATTTTCAGCCCCCCCTAAATTTCTAGGGAGCCCCTCCCTAAATCCCACATGGCTCTGCCTTCATAGTGACAATGGACTGTGATGTCACTGGCTCCTCCCTATGATGTCATTGGGTCCCAGTTCTTTTAATGACTTAGCCATGCCTCTGGCCCAGCCCCAGCCCCTCCCCCCCCCCGGAAACTGGAAAGTCTACACCCTTGCCATAAGCTACAATGGAAGATCTTTAGAAGAAACCTCCAAGAATAGAGAAAGATAAAACCCTACCTAGCATGGAGCTGCAGAAATCCTACTCATCCCTAGCTAATCCCTTATTCCATGCCACGCCTGTGACAATGTACACATATCTGCAAAACAAAAGCTGCAAATGTTACTGCTAATCAGGTCACAGTATTGTTATTTGGGTTCAGCTTGTTTTGTTAGATATCATTTTTGTTCAGATACTTTAATAATGTTACTCTCATTTTGCTCTGGATATCTGTCCGTGTGTTTTCTTTTTAGTAATACAAAACAAATGACTTACAGTGGGATTCTAAGCAAAGTAACACGCATCTAACCCAGAAGAAGTCAATGGTCTTATAAGGGTGCAACTCTGATTAGGATTCCAATATTAGCATCTGGTCTGAAAAGGAAGTGGGAAACCTATCGTGGGTGGGAGGAGAATGGTGTGCAACGAGATTGGCCTCTGGCTCTTTAGATGCCCTCTCACCTAGCACAACAGCCTTTTCTGTCTTATGGAATACTCAAGCATCTTTAATCCTCTTCCTGCCTGCCTTCTTCCAACAAGTTAAAGCAATTAGGTTAGATAGCTAGAACAGCCCCTGCATGTATAAAATGAGAAGCAACCCCAGTAGTCTCAACTAGCAACAATTTGATTGAAACATTCTACACAGAAAGAGCAATTGGAAAAGATGACCTGCAGCCCAAACATGAGCTAAGTGTTCTGGTTGTCCACCATTCCTGTCAGATATATATCAGCTGAATCACCCTCTCCCTTTACTGCCCCTCATCTTCATCTCATTTCTCCCCAGGAGAATGACCTGGGAAATGGAAACTGAAAGTATACTGCAGCCACAGAAATCATAGCACCACCAGGACAGACTGGCTTCAGCAATTCAGATCTGAAAGTGGAAGGAGCTTTCATTTGACCAAGTTACTCCTTTGAGCTAAACAAATAGGGTGTCTTCTGACTGAATTTTGATTTTGTTGTATACCAAATGCACATCCTGACAAATCACAGAAAATAAAACTTAACACTCAAACTTGACATGATAATATATGTTTTTCTCCTGC
>NW_015160248.1:540814-556571 GCF_001447785.1 Gekko japonicus
TTCCCCTTCTGTGCTATGATGTCTAATTAAGAGAATGCAAATGTGATGGTGACAACATAATGTGCATTTCCCTGCTCCTGCTCTACATGATTGGCTGTGGATGTGTGTTGTGTAACCAGAAAAACCGCGCACATGGTCAGGTCTGCACGTGGCCATGCGAATGGCCCAAGCTTCGCTTCCAGAGTCAATAGCCCAAACGGATCCTAGGGTGCACCTATCGGATGGCTAGGATCCGAGAATTGACCTATGGGACTTGGGTGCACTGTAAATATCCTATCACGGGTGTGGGTGTGTGTTTGGGTGTGGTTTGCTACGGGGATTTAAGCTGGCCTCTGGCCTGGCTACTTCATTTCAAGTTCTCCTATGTACGAATAAAGTATGAGCTGAAATCACTACGCTATGCCTCAGTCTCAGTACTTTATAATGTGTGACAACAAACAACACAGGCTATGGCAAATAAAATGCAAGTCTGAGGTCAGGCAGGCAAAAAGGGAATATGAGGAGCATATAGCAAAAAACGTAAAAACCAACAATAAAACTTTCTTCAAATACAATAGAAACAGGAAACCAGCCAGGGAGGCAGTGGGGCCCTTGGACGACCAAGGGGTAAAAGGAGTATTGAAGGATGATAGGGAAATGGCTGAGAAGCTAAACGCATTTTTTGCCTCCGTCTTCACTGTGGAAGATGAGAAGTGCTTGCCCACTCCAGAACCACTGATTTCAGGAGGGGTGTTGGAAGACCTGAGTCAGATTGAGGTGACGAGAGAGGAGGTCCTAAAACTGATAGACAACTTAAAAACTGAAAAATCACCAGGCCCAGATGGCATACATCCGAGAGTTCTGAAAGAACTCAAATGTGAACTTGTAGATCTCCTGACAAAGATATGTAATCTTTCCTTAAAATCTGCCTCCATTCCTGAGGATTGGAAGGTAGCAAATGTCACTCCCATCTTTAAAAAGGGTTCCAGAGGAGATCCGGGAAATTACAGGCCAGTCAGTCTGACGTCGATACCGGGTAAATTGGTGGAAACCATTATTAAGGAAAGAATTAGTAGGCACATAGATGAACAAAACCTATTGAGGCAGACTCAGCACGGTTTCTGTAAGGGAAGATCTTGTCTCACTAACCTGTTAGTGTTCTTTGAGGGGGTGAACAAACATGTGGACAAGGGGGATCCAATAGATATTATTTACCTTGACTTCCAGAAAGCTTTTGATAAAGTTCCTCATCAAAGGCTCCTAAGTAAGCTCAAAAATCATGGGATAGAAGGACAAGTCCTTTTATGGATCAAAAACTGGCTAGTTCATAGAAAACAGAGAGTGAGTGTAGGTGGGCAATTTTCTCAGTGGAGGGTGGTAAGCAGTGGGGTACCGCAGGGATCAGTACTTGGTCCACTGCTTTTTAACTTGTTCATTAATGATTTGGAGATGGGAGTAAGCAGTGAAGTGGCTAAATTTGCGGATGATACAAAGTTGTTCAGGGTGGTGAAAACCAGTGAGGATTGTGAGGCACTCCAAGGGGATCTGTCAAGGATGGGCGAGTGGGCGTCAACATGGCAAATGGGGTTCAATGTGGCCAAGTGCAAGGTGATGCACATTGGAGCCAAAAATCCTAAATATAAATACACATTGATGGGGTCTGAACTGGCAGAGACTGAGCAAGAGAGAGATCTTGGAGTTGTAGTGGATAACTCACTGAAAATGTCGAGACAGTGTGTGACTGCAATAAAGAAGGCCAATGCTATGCTGGGGATTATTAGGAAGGGTATTGAAAACAGATCAGCCAATATAATAATGCCCCTATATAAATCAATGGTGAGACCTCATTTGGAATACTGTGTGCAGTTCTGGGCACCACACCTTAAAAAGGATATTATAGCTTTGGAAAAAGTGCAGAAAAGGGCAACTCGAATGATAAAAGGGTTGGAACACTTTCCCTATGAGGAAAGGTTAAAGCGCTTAGGGCTCTTTAGCTTGGAGAAAAGACGACTGAGGGGTGACATGATCGAGGTTTATAAGATTATGCATGGGAAAGAGCAGGTAAAGAAAGAGGTACTTTTCTCCCTTTCTCACAATACAAGAACTCGTGGGCACTCCATGAAACTGCAGAGCGGTCGGGTTAGAACGGATAAAAGGAAGTACTTCTTCACCCAAAGAGTGATTAACACATGGAATTCACTGCCACAGGAAGTGGTGGGTGCTACAAGCATGGACGGCTTCAAAAGGGAATTAGATAAGCATATGGAGCAGAGGTCCATCAGTGGCTATTAGCCACAAGGTATAGCTAGGGGCTCTGGGGCAAGTGATGCTCTGTCTTCTTGGTGCTTGGGGGGGGGGTCAACAGTGGGAGGGCTTCTAATGTCCTGGCCCCACTGCTGGACCTCCTGATGGCACTGGTATTTCTGGCCACTGTGTGACACAGAGTGTTGGACTGGATGGGCCTTTGGCCTGATCCAACATTGGCGTCTCTTATGTTCTTATGTTCTTACATGTTTACTGGTCTAGCTGAAACCTGAGATGGATGCTGGGGTCTCTTCGACAAATGTAATGTACACCCCCCTAATTTTAATATAAGAAGGTCCCAATTTCAGTGAGAAGAGACAGAGATGGATTACCTTGATACTTGAGAAAAACGAGCTCACAAATTTTATTCAGAGCCTTCCTTTTCTTCTACAAGATAAGGACCCATATATCACCAGGTCACTGGCATCCTACCTTTTTGCAACCCAGCTTAAAATTTAAAAACTTTTGTGACTAGAGTGAGATTCCCCCCTTCTCTATGTGGGATTAGGCTAAAGGCTGTGGACAAAAGAGCCGTATAATAAAAGGAAATGAAAGGAATATAAGAAGGTGAGCAGGAACAAAAATTCTGAGGGAAATTAAAAAGTTAGTTCACAAAGATATCAAACTGTGCACAAAGATATCAAACCATGCATATGTTCCTGTGATGTGAACCTACACAAGAACCTGGGGAGCTCCCATAATGGAGACATTGGGGAAAGGACCATTTTAGATACCAAAGGTTCTATATTCAATTCCTGACCTCTCCAGTAAGTAAAAAATATACACTAAAGTCATTGTTTTGGATCATTACCATGATTTTCCTGAACAGTTACACAAATCTGGGATTCTTAGGCATTATTACCCCCCCCCCCCCCGAAAAATATGTGTAGTTCTTCATGTTCAGCAGCAGGAGTCTTGTTTTTCATTGATTCCCTGAATTTCCCAGGCAATGGTATTTCTCCCTTTTAACTGGATCCAATCTGCTGAGTATCACCCAGCTTGGGGAAAGAAGCTCCCAGCCAGCATGATTCTTACTTGGCACATCCAGAGCAGCTCCCAGCTGGGTCAATCTAAGCACAAGGCCTGGCAGAGCTGCAGGTCTCACTGCCTCATTCTTCTTCCCTCCCTTTTTTGTGGAGGCAGGGCCACACCTCTGCAAGCAGGATGCCTGGGGCCACCTTGTTCAGGGGCCCATAGAATTGGACCCCTTGGTTCAGTTTGCTTGTAAATGGGCAGTACTAGGTTCCCTGAAATTTTTTTCTTAATAGGCTGAAAAACACCCACTCCAGCCCCACTCCTGAAAAAGCCCCCCACAGGGAACAATGGCATAGCTGCTGGTGTGGCTGCCTGTTATCCTCTGTCCCTCCTTTCTGGCAGGAGGGGCCACAGCTCTGCAAATAAGATGGCTGGGGGCAACTTGTTTAGGGCCTGTAGAATTGGAGCCCTAGGTCCAATTCACTTGAAAATTGGGGTTATTAAGATAAGAGGGAGAAATATATTCTATATTAATTTGGTGCCATTATCTTTAAAAACAGCTGTCCCAGACTGTCAAATATGTTTCACATTGAAAATAATGGTCCTGAAACTCTGGAAACCACCACCACCACAAACACAAATTTGAATCCCTAACCAGGAATGTCATACTTGAAAACAAGCAATTGTGTTAAAGCTTCCCCATCCAAGATCCAAAATTATATATATATAAAAACCCTGTTTCTCAGAACACACCCCTATTCTTCAGCCAAAGCAATGGTCTTCAACCCATGGTTCAGAAGCTTCAGGAGGGTCATAGAGCCCCAACTTCTGAAATGCAAGAACCTTTAGAAATGTCAATTCCTTTGTTGCTTTTTGGGGGGGGAAATATGCTGCCAGTGGGCAAGTGCAAGGGCATAATGCCCCCTGCCTCTCTTTTCACACATGCTGAAAGGAGATGTGATAGAGAGAAAACTCTCAGCTCTTCCATAACTGCTTTGGATGCCCCTGAGCCACTCATTCTCTCTGAGCCTCAGTTCCTTCTCCATCAAATGATTAATAATGAGACCCAAGCTCATAGCCACGGTGGTTCAAAAATCATTTGACCCTTCCAATCAGCACTAGGGTTGGTGTGAAATCTGTCACAAGTTTTTCTTCTGCCAATGAGGGAGGGCATGTCCCTCCCTCCTCCTGCCCCCTTCCACAGCTTTACCAATGAGGGATTTTATTTGATTTGATTTATTTGATTTCTATCCCACCCTTCCTGCCAAGGTGGGCTCAGGGCGGCTTACAAGCAATTCAAAAATACAGTTAGATACAGTAAACTACAATAAAACCTAGTATAAACTTATAATTTACATTAAGTTAACAGTCAGTTAAAAACAGATACATAAAACGCTGGAACACACCCAAGCAATAAGTGGAGCAGTTTTTATAAACATGGTTTAGGTGACTGTGTTCCATATATCGCACCCGTACAGTTCTCATTTATTATGCGGCGAGCACAGGTCAGGATTTCGATGGTAGGACTCACGTTACAGGCTGGAAAGCCAGGGCACTGGGACATTCCCTGGTATGTACTGCGGTTCCTTAGTTGAATGCCTGGTGGAAGAGCTCCGTCTTGCAGGCCCTGCAGAACTGCAAAAGGTCCCGCAGGGCCCTGATCTCTACTGGGAGCTCGTTCCACCAGGATGGAGCCACCACTGAGAAAACCCTGGCCCTGATTTCCACCAGTCTGACATCCCTAGGACCTGTGAGGGCTAACCAATTTTGTGCCCCTGAATGCAGTGCTCTCTGGGGAACATGTGGGGAAAGGCAGTCTCTCAGGTATGCCAGATCCTGACCATATAGGGCTTTAAGGGTTAAAACCAGCACCTTGAAACGAATCCAGTATGCCATTGGCAGCCAGTGTAGTACTTTCAGTACCGGCTGGATGTGCTCCCACATGGGGATACCCATCAGCAACCTGGCCGCTGCATTCTGCACTAACTGCAGCTTCCAGATTTGAGACAAGGGCAGCCCCATGCAGAGAGCGTTACAGTGGTCCCATCGCGAGGTGACCATCGCATGGATCACTGTCGCCAAGTTGTCATGTTCGAGGAAGGGAACCAACTGCCTAACCAGCCGAAGATGGTAAAAAGCTGATCTGGCAGTGGCTGCTACTTGGGCCTCCATTGTTAAGGAGACAGTCACCTTTCCTCCTCCCATCCCCCTTCTCAGCTTTGCCAATTAGGGAGGCAGTTTTTTTCTCTTCTCCCACCTTCCTCCCAGGCTTTGCCAATGAGGCTGTGAGCCTCTCTCCCTCCTCATGCATCTCTCCCTGGCTTTTCCTTTGCACCTTGCACAAAGCAGTTGCTCCTGTGTGCTCTGAAGCATGTGACCCAGTCCTTTTCCTGCCTAGCTTGCTAGCTCATGCCAGCCATGAATTCCACTCATCAGCAGCACATAAGGTAGGAGGTTTTGTGGAGGAGGATTGTTGTTTTTTCCTCAGGGAAGGAAGTGTTCAAAGGTGGCTGGAAACAGAGGGTTTGCACAGCAGCAGCAGCTTCTATATTCTGCCTTCACAAGAGGAGTCATGACCATTTTACAATGTGTGCGTCCACCTGCTTAGCTGTTTTGGCCCTTGAAAATGCTTTGGGGGGGGGGGGGAGTTCTGGACCAGAAGCCTACAGTGGTTCAGGGAGCTGCAGCATTTTAAAGTCACTGCAAAGTGGTGATCATGTATTAGTGATGACCACAATTTTGTTTTCTCTTTTAGCTAGACTCAGCAGGGGAGAAATCACTGCGTGTATTTGTAGGGTGGAGGCTTGGGGTGTACACATAAAAATTTATTGGCCCGATTTGGATTCGGCCGAATCAGGCCAAAAGTCATTTGGCCAGCCGAATAGCCCCCGAATGCCAGTTTTGGCAATGCAAGCTTATTTTAATTGCATTCGACCGGCCAAATCACTTTCGGCCCCATTATACCCTAAGGGCTTCTGAAGTCAATGGCGAAAACTCATAGGGTATATTCTGGGGGCTGGAGGGAGGGGGTTTGAGGGAGAGGTTTCAAACTCACAGGGTAGCTGCTGGAGCCTCTCCCCAAAATACCCACCATGTTTCAAGACAATTGGACCAGGAGGTCCAATTTTACGAGCCCCCAAACAGGTTTCCCCCATCCCCTCCATTGTTCTTTATGGTGGGAAAAAAGTTAATTTTTTCCCACGGTGCTGTTAGTGGCTGTGGGGGGAGGGGGTTTGAGGGAGAGGCTCCAAATTTTTAGGGTAGCTTTGGGAGCCTCTCCCCACATAAACTCCCACATCCCAAAGAAATTGGACCAGTGGGTCCAATTCTATGGGCACTCAACCAGATTGCCCCCATTCCCTCCATTGTTTCCAATGGGGAAACCCAGCCAGCAGCACTCAGCAAGGCAGGCAAGCAGGCAAGCACCCAGCAGTCAGACTCTCCCAGAGAATCTCAGGGAAAGTTAACTGTTGGGAGGTGCTTGTTTGCCAGGAGAACACGTGGCACACTCCAGAACACAGAAACCCAATAAGACCAACCAACACAATCAACATTTATACAGGCCCTGCCCTGTATAAATTGATGGTACGACCTCATTGGAATACTGCTCTCACCACACACCTCAGAAAGGATATTTATAGCATTGGAAAAAGTGCAGAAAAGGGCAACTACAATGATAAGAGGATTGGAACACTTTCCCTATGAAGAAAGGTTAAAACGCTTGGGGCTCTTTAGCTTGGAGAAACGATGGCTGAGGGGTGACATGATCAAGGTTTACAAGGTTATGCATGGGATACAGCAGGTAGAGAAAAAAGTACTTTTCTCCCTTTCTCACAAGACAAGAACTTGTGGCCACCCAATGAAATTGCTGGGCAGTCAGGTTAGAGAAGATCAAAGGAAGTCCTTCTTCACCTAAAGAGTGATTAACACGTGGAATTCACTGCCACAGGAGGTGGCGGTGGTGGGCTAGTGTTACAAGCATGGACAGCTTCAAGAGGGAATTGGACAAACATATGGAGGCTGGAGCAGAGCCGTGGTCCATCAGTGGCTGGCTACTATAGATAGGAACTCTTGGTCTCTGGGGCAAGTGATCCTCTGGTGCTTCGGGAGAGGCAACAATGGGAGGGCTACTTGTGTCCTGGCCCCGCTGGTGGACCTCCTGATGGCACCTGATATTTTTGGCCACTGTGTGACAGAGTGTTGGACTGGATGGGCCATTGGCTTCTCTTATGTTCTTATATAACATCAGAGAATCTCTGTCAATGGGGGCCTTTCTGAAAGGGCAGCAGAACCAATGCACTGAATGCAGTAGTGCAAACCTGGTGACAGAATCCTGTGCCTGGCACTGATTGCCTGCCTACCTGTACAGCATTACTGCATTCAAGACAAGCTCCACCCCCCCCCCAGACCTGAGGAAACTGGGAAAGGAAGGATAGGTGGAAGTGGCTTCCACACAACCTTATCTAACCTCTCTCCTCCCTGACAACTGTAAGATCAGATGGACTGCAGAATGGACTGCTTGGGAGGATACACAGCATGTAGCACATGCTCAAAGTCAAGAAGATGCTTTCCCTGGGTCAACCTCCTCCAGACTTCGCAGGAAGAGACAGATAGCTGTATAGTTATTCCCACACTGACTTTCCTGTGTTTTCTCTCCTGTACCTCACTATCCCTTTGATTTGTAGAATGGAGACCTCAGGGGGGGAAATTTCCTGTCTTCCTTCTACCTGTCCCACACCTGCCTCCTCCCTTAGCTAGTACTCCTTTATCCTATCTCTCATCTTTCCTATCTGCATTGTTGTTCTCACAATAAAGAGACTAGTATTAATCTTTTAAACTTAAAACATGGCTCCGTGTACCTTTTTGGCCCCCCAAGCCTACCTACCCAAGCCTACCTACCAACTACTTCCTCTCTTCCAAGCAGCTGAACCCACTGCTACTGTGGGACATGCCAGCTCTACAAGACTGAGTATCCCCTTTACCCCTTGTCAAGTAGTCCCGAGAAGGACTGCTTGTCTTGTCAATGGTCCACTGGGCAGAGTGGATGGGGGGATCCCAGGATTGCCTACCTGAGGAATGTTCTAGCTTTTTAGCGTGACCCAGGGTGCACCACGGGGAGGTGAGCTAGAGTAGCACCTCCCAAAAATGACTCAAAATCTGGGTAGTGGTCTTTTGTGGGACTGCTCAGTTCACAAGCATACCCTTACCCAAGCCAGGGAAGGAAGGCCTCAGAAAGAGAGAGGGAGGGGTGTTGCTGTTTGTCCACCCTGATCCTCCTCTCTCTGCAGCAATGCACCAGCTGTCATTGTCCCATTTGAGGAACCTTAGCCTAGGTGCGGCTGCCCCTCTCATCATGGGCCCTCCCTCACCCACCACCAGTGTTCCCTCTAAGCTTAGCTGAGCTGGTGTGAGCTAGCTCACAGGTTTTTAGCCTCTGGCACATACATTTTTGTCTTAGCTCAGGAAGGATGGTTCCAGAGCAAACCAATGCATGCAGTAGCCAAATCACCTGCCTGCACACAGCAACTTTAATACCGGTAGCTCACAAAGTACAATTTTTACTCACAGGACTGCACAGCATAGAGGAAGTATTGCCCAGTGCCCAGCCCACCCGCCCCTGCAAAGACAATTCTCAATTTCTGTGGCACTCCTGTCCTGTGGGTTTTTCTGGTTTTTAAATTGTATTCTACTAGCTTGAGTGCAAACTGTTTTTGCAGCATGCATTTTTTGGTGGGGATGGATGGATGGTACCCAGTGCCACACAGTTACTGTGGTTACAAAGGTGTTCTGGGGAGGGTGGCCTGGGTGAAAGAATGCCATTGGGGGGAGTTTGGAGGGGGAATCTGTCTGCCAATTGGAATGATTTGGGGGGCATGTCTCTCTCTGGTCTCTCTCTCTACTTTTAATTTTGGGAAGAGCATTTCTAACTAAACTTCCCAGCACACAGACTAAGAAAGGATGCAGGCACAACAAGACTGTGCTCACCTCAGTCACACTCAAAGTCCAGGTCTGGGAAGCTGAACAGTGGCAAGTTGACCTTGAGGAAGACCAACGTCTCCACTGTACAGGGTTTCAGGTGAGAGTGATGTGGGCTGACGATGTAGCTCGCATGTGAAAAAACATGCTCGCTCTGAACACTCATAGGAGGGCATGGGAGGAGCCCCTGGGCCATGAGAGAGAGGGCTGGTCAGATCGACTCCTTCGTGGCCCAGTAACTCAGTGGGCAGGTGGACTGTGACTTGCAGGGCTCTGAAAGGTAGTCCCTGACCATCAGAGCCGCCGAATCTCATCTCACAGGCCTGCTACTACTCCCAGAGGGGCCAGCGAGCCACCCCAAGAGTGCCATCTCTCCACTCTTTGAGGTGGGGGCCAGGGGGGATGCAGCCTGGCTGGGGAGCTTGGGGAAGATCAACAGCTGTGCTGCTTTAGCCCCCCCCCCCCACTTCCTCAACTCCTGGAAACATGAGCCCGCTGGCCTGCTTGCATTCGACCTGCTGGGAGACTGCGTCTCTCCAGAGGTCGAATTTGTTGACCTGACCGGCGATCCTGCCCTTGATGCATGGGTCACACATGCTTGCCAACATGTATGCCTTCTGCTGGGAGAAGACAGACTGAAAGCATTCCCCAAGGCCTTCTTCCAGCCTCCTCACCAGCGCACACACCTCTGGAACAAGGTCTACACGTTCTGTGCCCAGCTCCAACAACGAGGCCAGTCCCTCAAGTGCCATAGGGAACATGGGGATGGCCAGAGCCAGACTAGCCATGTCAGATGAGAGCATGTCTGTGTGACGCTTGAAGGGCGCAAGAACCTCCACGGTCTGAGAAATGATCACCCACTCATCCTGGGTGAGTCAGTTCTCTTCCCGAATGACCCCGCTCTCTGAGATCAGGGCAGTCAGGGCTCCCTTCTGCTCTACCAAGCACTCCAGCATGGCGCAGGTGGAGTTCCAGTGGGTGCTGACGTCACTGAATAGGCGGTGCTCCAGCACACCCATCAGTGTCTGTTTCTCATGCAGCTGATAAGTCTCCTTATTGCTGCATGAAAAGTAGCCCACAATGTGCCGACATTTCTGGAGAAGATGCTGGTAAGTGCAGAACCTAGTGACACGCTTGGGATTCTCTGATCCCTGCCCCAAGGCATCCTTCACCATGAGGTGGAGAAAGTGGGCCACGCAGGGAATGTGCTTCTGGTCCGCTGCCTCAACCGCCATCTTGATGTTGGAGCCACCATCTGTCACCTTGAAGCCCATGATGACGTCCCTACCTACCCACTCCTCTAATTGCCTACTGATGATGGGTCTGATGTTGGCCCCTGTGTGTGGCACATTGAGTGGTTCAGTGTGTAGCAGAGCCTGGCAGTAGCCGGCCTGGTGGCCCTGTCCCTGCCTATAAACTATTGCCCACCCACCACCCACAATTTCACTGGGTTGCCACCAGTGGGCAGTCAGCGAGATATACACATCATGCCCCTGTTTGGAGGTCCAGATATCTGATGTGAAGCAAACAGCCCTCCCTGCAGCAAAGGAGAGATGTTCCTTCATGAAGTCCCTGGCAGGCCTGTAAAACGAGGGCACCATGGTCCTGCTCATTGTGGTGTGAAAAGGAGCCATGTACCAGGGCACGAGATCCTGTCATAAGTCTTCCAAAGATGAATTCTCTATACAATTGGCTAGAACAGAATTAGCATGGCTGAAAAGTCTTGATTTTAAAAGCCTGTGGGGGTGGGGTTGGGGGGGTAACATCATGTTGGGGTAAAGCAGAGAGAAAGATATTAAGGAATGAAGGGGTGAAAATGGTGTTGTAGCAGACTCAGAACTGCTTACAGCATTGTTTTCATTTTTTTTTAAATTCCATTTTCTGCACTGCTTGACATAGCATGTCTGATACTATTTTGCACTCTTTAGTTTTTGTAATTCTAGTCCTATTGCATTGCTTATTAGGTCTCTCATGGCCACGATGGAGTGGTTTTGGAATATAATTGTACGTGTTCAATAGCAAGTCTAATAGTGTTTTAGAGAAGCATTTATAAAATGAAGCAGAGAAGCCATCCAGCCCTGGAGCTTTGTGTACTTTCAGTCTTTTGATTGCATCTAAAATCTCTTGTTTTGAATAGTCCCTGTCCAGGAAGGATTTATGTTCTACCTTTAATTCAGATGGCATATTTATTTTTAAAAATTCATTTATAGCTGACTGGGAAACCTTCTGGGAAGTGTATAAACCTTTATAGTACTCCACAAAAACTTTAAGAATTTGTTCTGTTTTAAAATGTAGTTTCCCTGTTTTGTCTTTTATTAAGTGAACTTGCCTATCCTGTTCTTTTTATTATTCCTTTTGTTTAGTAACTTTAAATTTCTAGCATTGTTGTACCAGTATTCCTGCTTTAAATATATCAGGTCTTTTTTTTTTTTTAATTTTACTCGTGTCCTAGTATTTCTAAATTTTTTCTCTCAGCTAACAATTTTTTATATAAATATTTTTATTACAGGTAAGTTTGTGCTGTTTTTCTAGGTTGGCTATTTTATCCAAAATTGATTGTCTATTTTCTTTTTTTGTTTTCCATTTATAGGCTGACTTTGTAATCATTTCTCTTCTCAGAACTGGCTTCATTGCATCCCATAGAATCAGTGGCAAGGATACCTCTACAGAATTTTCCTGAAAATAATGTTTAAGTCTTTGCTCTGACTGTTCCCCACAGATTTGGTCTTCCAATAAAGAATTATCCATTTTCCAAGTCTTGTTAGTGTGTTTTTGTTCTGACCACATCCAAACACACTCTACTCTATGGTCTGTCCATAATTTCTCTCCTATACGTGATGATATAATCTGATTTTGTATTGATTGTGACACCAGTAAGTAATCAAGTCTGGTATAAATATTATATTGTGCTGAGTAGTATGTAAAGTCCTTTTCCAAAGGGTGTTGGTTCCTCCACACATCAAATAGAGCATGTTCTTTTAAAAGTTTGAATAAATCCTGCTTTTCATTTTTCTTACCTTTACTTTTATTTAACGGTTTTTAAAGAAAAGTTCTGTCCATTTCTAGATTGACAATATAGTTTAAATCTCCTCCCAAAATGATTTCTCCTTCTTTAAAGCTTTCTAAGTGCTGAAAAACATCAGATAAAAAGTTAATTTGATCAGTGTTTGGAGCGTATATGGACCCAATTGTCAGTATTTTATCCTCCAAAATTCCTTTTACAAAAAGAAATCTGCCATTATCATCTCTTAGCACATCTAACACTTTCAATCTAACATTTCTAGATATCAGAATTGCAACCCCTCTGGATTTTGAGTTCCCACAAGATTGTAATTGAAGTGTAAACCAGTTATTATTGAAAATGTTTTTTTCTGGATTTTTTGTGTGTGTCTCCTGAAGGAGTAATATATCAGGTTTTAAATTCATAAGATTATTATAGATTCTTTTTCTTTTAATACATTTATTAACACCTCCTACATTCAAAGTACTAACTTTCAATTTGGACATTTTTCTATATATTATTTGTCCCTGTGAACTTTAAGGTATACAGTCACCTATACACTATATCCTAACCTAACCACTATTTCTGAAAATTTACCAAATGCTTATTATTTATCTTTGCTAATGTTCCTTGAACTCTTTTGTTTGTTAAAACTTAACTTGCCCTATATCGTAAATAACGAAAATCTAAATTTCACCTACAAACCAAGCACTCTAAACTTATACTGCGCCTAAAAGCTCCTGCAGCTACCTGCAGGATGACAGGAAAGAATTCCTGACACTTAATGAGGTACACTAAATTAAAGAAATTACTATCTAACTAACCCCACCACCTACCCATATCTTATGTTATTTTGCACTTTTTCTTCCCCATTTTTTATTATCCCGCCCTTTTTTAAAGATGCAACAGATTTGGACTCTACTTGAAGCTAATAAAATAAACTATATGAACCTTATCAAATAGTCATTATTATAAACAATGAACAGAACCAACTATTTGTTTATACAGTAAATAACTCTTAACAGTCAGTATAACGACGTGTGTTAGGCACTGGAATTTTACTGTCTCTGGGTGGAGTAGAGTTGAATTGTAGCCTTCTTTTGTAATGTTTCTTACTGAGATCATCTGAAGACTTGAGTCCCAATTTTTCCAGCAGCTTAAAACCGGACTCTAGATTTGTTGCCTGAAGTTTCTCTCCTTTATATGTAAGATGTAGTGTTGCAGCACCAATCCATTTATATTTCACTCTTGCTTCTTGAATTTGAGTGGTGATTGGCTTTAGATCTCACCTTTTACTGATGGCTTCTGGGGGAAGATCTGGAAACACTTCTATTTTATGGCCTGCATATTCAAAGTTACTTTTCTCCCTTGCAGTAGATAAAATCTGTTTTCAAACTCTGTAATCTAAAGATGAGACTACTGTATCTCTTGGGCCTTTGCAATGTGGGTTTTGGGGAGCGCTTATGCGGTAGGCTTTAACAATAACTGGCACCATGTCTTCCCCTAGTTGGAAGATCTCTGCCAGCCAGGCTGCCATAAAGTCATTGAGTTCTTCCTCTGTGTTTAACTGTTCAGGAAAGCCTCTAAATTTGATGTTATTTTTATGAAGTTCCGTATCCAAGGTTAGTATTTTGTTATTTAAAGAGTCATTCTCTTTATGCAAGGTATAAGTTTCATCTTGAACAGTCTCTGCTACAGTTAAAGCACACTCCACTTTTTTCTGTGTTTTGGTTATCGTCTTTTTTATTTCTCTTAGTTGGTCCTGAACAGGTTTCGATAAAGCACTTAGTTTTATAAGAATTCAGTCCTCCATTTCAATAAGGTCCATTTTAGATAGAGGTGTGAATATTTCAGCATCCTCAATAGTTTCAGCCGCCATTTTGCCTCTGCTGTAACTCCCGCCCCCGTGTGGGCTTTGTCTATGATTATAGAAAAGAATGAGTTTACCAACTGGAAATCTATGGCAATTTTATCGGAGGTCTGTTGTTCTATTTTAGCACTGATGTGGATGTCCAGATGAGTTTTTAAAAGATGATTTTCTAATTGCTGGGAGTAGGTGAAGGGAGAGCTTAGGCGTCCATTCCGTATCACGTGAAGCCACGCCCCTCCTAGAATGGCTTACCTGGAGGTTGGCAAACATATTCTAACCCATATGGTTTATAACGTTATAAGAATCAGAAGTTAATTAAAAAGTATACTTTCCAAGACATTCAGGGTTTAATGCAAGGTTAAATAAACAGATCAAGATAACACAAGTTCCTGGTATCCCATGAAGTTGTCCACGCTGACTTGTGGACCACTGCAAAACAGTGGCTCAGAAATGCTTGAGACCACCCACCAGTAACTGAGGGCCCAGAATCTTTCATTCAGGCATCAGCTCATAGAACCCACCTCATCATTTGGTGGTAACAAGTGTGGTGCACACTTCTTAAGGACAATGCTGATCTATATATCTAATCTCCAACAGATGCGCCGTGCGGATACTTAGTCCCAGGAAAAGGAAGCTCCCTCTGGCCCAGGAGCTTCTCCTACATACTCAGTAGACTTCCTGTATCTGCAGAAAAATGCAAAAACTAAGAAAATCCCTCCAGGGATGGCTGAATTCCCTCAAAAACCTTTTGAAATGGCCTCTGCAGGGATCTGCTTCAGACACCAACTGTGTGAGAGAGGTTAGAACGTTCAGGGCGTGGGGGGGGGAAAGGCTTCTAACCGGCTCTGTGAGTCAAAGGGTGTGGGGGAAGGGCCCTTTTCCAGGCCTCCTTTGGCTTTTCAGGGAGGGAGGGAGCCTTGGGGCCTGGCCTGGGGAGTCCCTAGAGGTTTTGAGGTGGGATTGGGGAAGGGAGAGGCCTCAACTGGGTATAATGCCACAGAGTCCACCTTCTAAAGCAGTCATTTTCTCCAGGGAGACAGATCTCTGCTGCCTTGAGTTCAGTTGTAAGTCTGGGGGGGGGTCCCTCAGGCCCCACTTAGAGGTTGCCAAGCCTAGGCCTGCCAGCACTTTAGGGTTGCCAGGTTCCCCCCCCGGCCACCGACAGGGGATTCTGGATAAGGTTGCCAGGTCCAGGCTGGGAAACTCCTGGAGATTTGCGGGAGGAGCCTGGGATGGACAGGGACCTCAGTGGGGTACAATGTCACAGAGTCCACCCTCCAAAGCATCCATTTTCTCCATGGGAAGTTATCTCTGGAAATGAGCAGGAATTACAGGGGATCCCCAGGTCCCACCTGGAGGCTGGCATCCCTCGGCAGCACCCTCTGGGTGACTTGATACCACCTGATTTGCATGACTCAAGTAGGCCCAGCTGCTTGCTACTGTTCATCAGCAGCCACCCTATGAAAGCCGGTGCGGTGCATCAGTTAGAGCTTCAGATTAGGGTCTGCGAGACCCAGGTTCAGATCCCTATCTTGTGGTGGAAGCTGACTGGGTTATTTTGGACCAGTCACATACATTCAGCCTAGCCAACCTCACAGGGTTGTTGTGCAGATAAAAAGGAGAAGAGAATAATGTAAGCTGTTTTGGTCCCC